>NC_136518.1:75481004-75566004 GCF_053919585.1 Euprymna scolopes | reverse complement strand
AAAAGCAATAATAACGGTTCGAATTTATGGGCACGAAAAAGCAGCAAAATTGATGAGATATGTGCAGAAGTAACTGGCGAGCGCGGCTTGTCGTTTTCGATGGTCAAAGACACGACAAACAAGGAGAAGAATTATCAATAACTACAGATCAAAGGAGCGCTGCTCAAAGTTGACCTCTACAGGAGTCAATTACCGAGTATTAATTAAGTGTATAATGGGCTGACATCCCCTGGCGCCAACCTTTAAATCGTTGGCCAAAGTCCACGTATCCTACAGCCCCACCCTCGGCGACTGTTTCGCCGTTGTGAGTAGCCTCGGGCCATGTCAAGTAAAATAAAATGAATTGCAGCCGAGGGAAATGAAGGCCGCTACAACAACAGGATTGGATAATCTGTCAGGCACTAATGGCGATGAATACGCTAATATCACTTCCGGCTAAGATGGCCGCTTCGGCTAGATTGTTTCCAGACAATGGCGGGCGATTCTTCTTGAACGTGGCAAATAATGTTCGAAATTCGGAGAGTAATTATTACCATTACTGCACGAGTTGTGTGGATTTAGCACTTTAGTCGATCTAAAAGTTGTTGTAAAAACTTGTGGATACGCTATAATCAATTGAGCTAAATGGTCAGATGAATCGAGCGGCAGATTGTGGGATCGACGGTGTATGTTGAAGTCATAGTACAGTTTTCTCTTTCTCTTATCTACGCCGTTCTAAATCTTTCTTTCTTTTTTTTTATTCCTTTCTCTGTCTTTTCTTCTCTTCTTTTTTTTATTTCTTTTTTCCCTCGCTCTTGTCTCTATTTTATTCTCTCTCTCTCTCTCTCTCTCTCTCTCTCTCTCTCTCTCTCTCTCTCTCTCTCTCTCCACAATCGCGTTGATACAACTGTTCTCGTTAGAGGACCGTTGAGCCTGTTCAGTACCAGATGGGTGACCAATTTGGGAATACCAGGCGCGAGAGTTGCAAAATCACTAACGGCGTCGTCTTCCCTGATCGTGATAGACATGCGACTGGAGATTGCATCTGAATTTTATACTACAGTGAAACTTCCTCATTTAGAGGAAACCAGTTGAACACGCTTGAAGGTTAGTGCCGCAGTTTCATTTCATTTTCCATCTCTCTCTTTTGTTACGCTTCGTACTCTCTCTCTCTCTCTCCGTACTCTCTCTCTCTCTCCCTCTCTCGCCGTACTCTCTCTCTCTCACCATACTCTCTCTCCGTACACTCTCTCTCTCTCTCTCTCTCTCTCTCTGTACTCTCTCTCTCCCTCCATATTCTCTCTCTCTCCCTCCGTATTCTCTCTCTCTCTCCCTCCGTATTCTCTCTCTCCCTCCGTACTCTCTCTCTCTCTCTCTCTCTGTACTCTCTCTCCCTCCGTACTCTCTCTCTCTCTCCATTCTCTCCGTATTCTCTCTCTCCGTTCTCTCTCTCTCTCTGTACTTTCTCTCCCTCCGTACTCTCTCTCTCCGTACTCTCTCTCTCCGTACTCTCTCTCTCTCTCTCTCTCTCTCTGTACTCTCTCTCTCTGTACTCTCTCTCTCTCTCTCTCTCTCTCTCTCTGTACTTTCTCTCCCTCTGTACTCTCTCTTTGCACTCTGTTTCTTCTTTCTTTTTCAGTTCTCTGTTTCTCTCTATATATTTTCGTCCTCTTTTTCTTTTTTTCCTTTGCTTTTTTGCTTTTTTCTTGCCAAAAATGTATGAACCCCTAATTCCTTTTAAAATATTAAGTAAAAAAGGAACGTGATCAATAATATGTACAATGAGTATAGCGCTTCGGTGTTAAATAACACAATAAAAGATTTAGACGTTATAAAAAGATTTAGACGTTATAAAAAGATTTAGACGTTATAAAAAGATTTAGATGTTATAAAAGATTTAGACGTTATAAAAAGATTTAGACGTTATAAAAAGATTTAGATGTTATAAAAGATTTAGACGTTATAAAAAGATTTAGACGTTATAAAAAGATTTAGACGTTATAAAAAGATTTAGACGTTATAAAGATTTAGACGTTATAAAAAGATTCGCAACACAAACTGTAATCAATTTTAATTAGCAGATTTTATCGCAGAAATTATCAAAATAACTTTCCCAACTTTAGATTTTCTTACGAGTCTGGCTTTTAATAATATTTTATGATTTATGAGTCAATCAACATTTGTTGCCATAAGGCTTTTTTTCTATGTATTTAAATCCTAGAAATTCTATATAAATAAAACAGATGTGTGTCTGTTTGAAAATATTTAACCGATAAACTCTTAAACTACTAGTTACATAACATTGAAATTACCAGGAAATAGTAATCATACATCAAGAATGGTTTATAACGAGTAAAATCTTTGTTTGGGTCGATGAATAACGTGTACAGAAGATATTAAATTAAACCACTTCAAGTTATGAATGAATTTACGCATGCGCAAAACTAATAGATGTCGGAAAGTTGAAATTAACATTTTGCATTTCAACTTGCCAACATGCAAGTTGAAATGCAAAATGTTAATTTCAACTTTCCGACATCTATTAGTTTTGCGCATGCGTAAATTCATTCATAACTTGAAGTGGTTTAATTTAATATTTTTCTTATCTATCTGTCGATAGCTCAAACGGTAGGGAACACAGTTGGAGCGGTAAATGTTTTGGTTTCGATTCCAGCTGATGGCATCTAACCCATTTTTTAACTTCTGAAATCACTACTATATATTAGGTACAACATAATAATCAATAGAAATTGGCTCTGTAATTATAAATACGTAATCTGCATGAATGAAAATATATTTAAGCGTATTCTATGACGGGGCAAGCCCAGGCACTACCACCACCTCGCTAGTGGTTAAATATTCTTTGGTTTGGAATTTTAAATTATGTTGGGCAAAAAATAGTTTATTTTTAAAGTTCTAATGATTTGTAAACTTGCTTTTCCTTGATTCAAACAAATTTCTTTTTTTTTCTCCTTTTCTCTTCCTTTTCGCTTCCTTTTCTTCATTTGTGTTCTAATGAACAAAGATTTGCAAGTTGCCACCACTTACTCTTGATCACAATGCTTATTATTAAACTCTGAATAAAGGCATACACGAAAATAAATATCTTGAGAATCACTGGTGCTTCTCTGATTTCCGGCACCAAAACTATCACAAAGTTGAGCGTCTAACTATGATGAGATTTCCAATACCACAGCCATCACAAAATTAACCATTTCGCTTATATGAAATTCCCGACATCACATCTATCACAAAATTGACCGTTTTACTATTGTGAAGTTTCGGACACCACACACAGCTCTCGCAAATTGACCGTATCACTATTAAAAGATTTTTGACACCAGAGCTGTTACAAAATAGACTAATCTCACAATTATGAGAATTCCAACACCACACCTATCACAAAATTGACCGTTTCACTATTGCGAGTTTTCCAACACTACAACTATTATAAAATGAACCATGTCACAAAATTGCGAGATGGTCAATTTTGTGATATTTATGGCGTTAGAAAGGGATAACTTTCTCTATCGGCCTGAAATCTTAAGATCGCTGGAAAAAATGGTTGGCTCATTTCATCATTCCAGAAGATACATCATTCGTGACGCAATATTTCCTCTCGCGTACACTTTTGTTTCTTGCTCTTTTTTCTCTCTTTTCACACACACTCTCTCTCTCTCTTCACACACACACTTTCTCTCTCTCCCCCCCCCCTCTCTCTCTCTCTCTCTCTCTCTCTTCCCTCCCTCTCTTTTCCCCTCCCTCTCTTTTCCCCTCCCTCTCTTTTCCCCTCCCTCTCTTTTCTCCCCTCCCTCTCCCCTCCCTCTTTTCCCCTCCCTCTCCCCTCCCCTCCCTCTCCCCTCCCTCTTTTCCCCTCCCTCTCTTTTCCCTCCCTCTCTCTTCACTCCCTCTCTCTTCACTCTCTCTCTTTTTCCCTCTCTCTCCCTCTTTTCACTCTCTCCCTCTTTTCACACACACACTCTCGCTTTTCACACACACACACTCTCTCTCTCTCTCTCTCTCTCTCTCTCTCTCTCTCTCGTCCTACCATAGATCTGGGCAGATTCCGCTAAAAGGACTTTTTTACAATGAACGAGTACAAAACTGACTATGAACAAAGGCGAGATGCTGTTCGGAAGGATGTGCTTTGTATATGATTTTTGACTCTAAGCCTGCGACACAGAAATGCCAATAGAACTCTGCTATATATCGCATTGCTATCGGCAATAGAATGAACATATTTTCTGTTGACTAGAGTTGAAGGGAGTTAAAGTCTAAAATAAGTTTTTATTCCCCAAAGACTTTTTGGCAAGATTATACATCAGCGTTATCAAAAGTCCTTTTAAAGACGAGCTTTGATGTCTAAAAAAAATAGCATCTTCTCAGTAGCTTGAACCGTCGAATGTGTTCGAAGGAATCCGTTCTTTTTAACATGGGGGGTGGGGGTGATATTCTTTTTTTCGTTTTTTTTTTTTTTTTTTTTTTTTTTTTTTTTACAAGTCGCTATGAAGCACTTGAGCCACTCAAAATATTTCAGCCTTTAAAAGAAATATAAACATAAGTCTTGATAAATTTTCCTTAAAAAAAAAAAAAATAATAATTTTTGTTTTATTTTTATCCGAGATTCTTCGGTGAGAATCTGATACTCGTGCAGATTAGCACACCAAGAATTTCACTAGTTACGGAGATTCCCGAGTTTTGACGTAGGTACTCGAGCACTTTTTTTTTTAAAGCAATTTAGCTAAAATTATATATTTTCTTTATTACACAGAATGAGACCATGTTGCAATAGTGTTTCGTTGAGGCAGTTGGCAGCTCTGAGCCCCCCCCCCTCTTCCAGAGAGTAAGGAGAGATTGTGGTCAGATCGGGGAGAGCTTTAGCAAATAAGGAAATAAACTGATCAAGTGACGAAAAAGGCCTGCCCCGACACGCAGCTCCCGACAAAGTTGGGGGAGGGGGGGTTATCGCGCGCGCGTACACACGGTCCAATTGATTTATACACGATATCTAGACTTGAGTTTTTTCTTGTGAGTTTTCGTTGTACTTGTAAGCCAGTGCTCGCACCCTCGACAATCACGAATGTGTGAAACAACGATACGAACGAGAATGAGAAGATGCGAAGCGAATAGAAAATTGCGACGCGCAACATTGTTGGACGGCGATTGTCGAAAAAGGAACGAAGTAGTCTCACATTTCATAGAGCGACAACATTCTCCAGCAATTACTGCTGCTGCTAATAATAATAATAAGAAGAAGAATAAGAAGAATAGGAATAATAATAATAATAAGAAGAAGAAGCGTTAAAAATTAGATTAGAATACGTTTTATCCTTGGGGTGCCAGACGTAATCGAAATACGAAATAGTAAAAATGATAACCGAATAAAATTTCAATAGCTCTTCAAGAGGAGGAGGAGGGCATGGGTTATTTCCTTATGTACTCATAAATAACAATTACGTACTTAAATAAACTCAAAAACATTGTCGTCCTCCGCGCGTTTAGTGTCTGAACCAACCAGCCTGATAACCTCCTGGTGTGCTTATTACTAATGTTGGAGTGATTACTCGTAATCGACACTTTTTATGGTATCGAATTCAGAAAAAAAAATGTGCTAACCATCGTCTTTTTTCAGGAAACATGGTGAACAATTATATATATTTTAGGCCATCCGTAACTATAAATTCTGGTAGTCACAAATAAAGGCTTGAAATTTTCTTTTTTACATTTTTTTTTCATTATTTATTTTTTAATTTTATTTATTTTATTTTTTATTTTTTTGTTTTTTGCTCGAAAAGGTTGACTTGAACCACATAACCATTTGCCAGGATGCTTTAGTCCAAGGTGAACCTTTCCAAGCATTACCTCGTCCATTGCCCTAGGCGCCCTTACCCGAGAATGTAGACGGAAACAGTCTCGTGTAGAGACGCCTAGGGTAAAAAGATGAGGTAATGCCTGGGGGGGGTTAACCTAGAACTAAAGCGAATCATACCTCATCCCAGCAAAGAGCCTGATGGTTGAAAATATCTATTTTAACAGTTCGGTACTAGTGCACTTATTGATCCGTGCTGAAATAATAACGTTATTATTTAAAAAGCCGTTCTTAACATGGGGAAGGGAGGGTGTTTTGTACCTATTCTGTACTTTAACCTTACAATTGAATAAAAAAATATATCATAAAACTTTAATAATTGAATTTGGAAATACGATTTTAAAAAATAGCGCGGATCAGTAAGCGCATTAGCACCAATAGTTCTAATGATTTGCAAACTCGCTTTTTCTTAATTTGAAGAAATTTTTTTTTGTACTTTGCCTTTTTTTGTACTTTGCCTTTTTTGTACTTTGCCTTTTTTTGTACTTTGCTTTTTTTGTACTTTGCCTTTTTTGTACTTTGCCCTTTTTTGTACTTTGCCCTTTTTTGTACTTTGCCTTTTTGTACTTTGCCTTCTGTGTAATTTGCCTTTTTTTGTAATTTGCCTTTTTTGTAATTTGCCTTTTTTTGTACTTTGCCTTTTTTTGTACTTTGCCCTTTTTTGTACTTTGCCTTTTTTGTAATTTGCCTTTTTTGTAATTTGCCTTTTTTTGTAATTTGCCTTTTTTGTACTTTGCCTTTTTTTTGTAATTTGCCTTTTTTTTGTAATTTGCCTTTTTTTGTACTTTGCCCTTTTTTGTACTTTGCCTTTTTTTGTACTTTGCCTTTTTTTGTACTTTACCTTTTTTGTACTTTGCCTTTTTTGTAATTTGCCTTTTTTTGTACTTTGCCCTTTTTTGTACTTTGCCTTTTTTGTACTTTGCCTTTTTTGTAATTTGCCTTTTTTTGTACTTTGCCTTTTTTGTACTTTGCCTTTTTTGTACTTTGCCCTTTTTTGTACTTTGCCCTTTTTGTACTTTGCCTTTTTTGTACTTTGCCTTTTTTTGTACTTTGCCTTTTTTGTACTTTGCCTTTTTTTGTACTTTGCTTTTTTTTGTACTTTGCCCTTTTTTGTACTTTGCCCTTTTTTGTACTTTACCTTTTTTACTTTGCCTTTTTTGTAATTTGCCTTTTTTGTAATTTGCCTTTTTTGTAATTTGCCTTTTTTGTAATTTGCCTTTTTTTGTAATTTGCCTTTTTTTTGTACTTTGCCTTTTTTGTACTTTGCCCTTTTTTGTACTTTGCCTTTTTTGTACTTTGCCTTTTTTGTAATTTGCCTTTTTTGTAAATTGGCTTTTTTTTGTACTTTGCCTTTTTTTGTACTTTGCCTTTTTTTGTAATTTGCCTTTTTTGTACTTTGCCCTTTTTTGTACTTTGCCTTTTTTTGTAATTTGCCTTTTTTTGTAATTTGCCTTTTTTGTAATTTGCCTTTTTTGTAATTTGCCTTTTTTTGTACTTTGCCCTTTTTTGTACTTTGCCTTTTTTGTAATTTGCCTTTTTTGTAATTTGCCTTTTTTGTAATTTGCCTTTTTTTGTAATTTGCCTTTTTTGTACTTTGCCCTTTTTTGTAATTTGCCTTTTTTTGTAATTTGCCTTTTTTGTACTTTGCCCTTTTTTGTACTTTGCCCTTTTTTTTACTTTGCCCTTTTTTGTACTTTGCCCTTTTTTGTACTTTGCCTTTTTTTGTACTTAGCCTTTTTTTGTAATTTGCCTTTTTTTTACTTTGCCTTTTTTGTACTTTGCCTTTTTTTGTACTTTGCCTTTTTTGTACTTTGCCTTTTTTGTACTTTGCCTTTTTTGTACTTTGCCTTTTTTTATACTTTGCCTTTTTCTTTCTTTGCTCTTTTTTTCTTCATTAGTGTTTTAATGAACAAAGATTTTCAAGATAGCACCACTTACTTTTGATCACAAGGCTTAGATATTAAACTCTGATTAACGGCATAAACGCAAATAAATATTTCGATATCACCGGTGCTTTTGCTTTTCGATGCAAAAGCTATCACAAAATTGACCATCCTCACTATTGTGAGATTCAAGGCGTTGGAAAAGACTTTCACCTCAGACCTGAAATGTAAGATTTAGATCAATTCTGTGCTAAGGTGGCTGGAACATTTTGTTGACTCTTTCCACCGCTCCAGAAGGTACATCATTCCTGACAAAATCGTCTACCTGTATCAAAGTCTGGTCCGTCTTACAATAGATCTCGGTAAACTACAAATGTAGACGGAAACACTCTCGGCTAATTTTACACACGGTTACGCTGACCCTTTATGGGAGAATCCCTCCCTCTTTTTTAGCCTGCTGCCATATCTTGTTGCAGTAGGAAGCAAGGAAATTTTGTTTCTTGCCCAAACACAAATTTGTTGCAATCCCCACTCTCCAATATACATGAAGAAACTTCATAGCAATCAAGCTTTGTTTGTCTATGATGATTTTTTAAATTTTATTATTATTATTATTAGGAGGTGGTGGTGGTGTGAGAAATCCTACAATTATAAGCAAGTCCCGCATTGGCTGTCTTTGTTTAGACCAATCAGATTGGTCGAGATTTTAACCGCCGAGCTTGGCGGGGTTTTGAATGCCTTTTCTTTTCCGTTCCAGTTATAGCAGCCGTGAAAAAAAATGGAACTCAACTCTCTCTGGATTTGGCGCCTCAACCCTTCGTCTCCTTCAGACTTTAATTTTAAAGCCTAAATGATTAGGCCAAGTTATTATTAAATATATCTCTCAGAGACTTTTAAAGGTCAGAATTATTGACCTGCCATTAATGACTTTTCCTTCAAATAAACATTCTTTATGAGATTCTGCGATGTCAAGAATTGAATCTTTCATCACAAGGCATCATACCAACTTCAAAACGACTGTAATTAATCCAATCTTGAAACAAAATTCCAGTTCCCGCTGAAGATAAAGGACTATTACCTAGCTCTACCCAGGGGGGAAATTGGCATTTTCTTTTCTGCAACGGAGAACGAATAAAGTGTCAAATTTTAGAGGTATGCTTTGTTGTAATTGTTTTTGTCTTGTAGCAAAAACAGGTGAGAAGAAAATTCTTATTGAGGAGAGGTGAGGTGTTCTTTACTCTTCTGTAGGTTCTGTTACGCGACCAGACATATTCCCATCATCGATGGTAGAATGAGGGGTCATATCGATGACCTGGGGGCGGCGAAACGTCAGTTTTGCTATCACTTGTTCTCCGCCATATGTCGCGATACATGAAACCTTTTCAACCTAACATTTCTCGAGCAAAGAAATAAATATCATAACGTGAAAATTATAAGAAACCTGGCATCGTGTAAATACGAAAAGGAGGAAGAACCTCAACGCGAAAAGACACTTAGAAATTAATAATTCACGTCGGTTTTCTTGAGAGGAGAGAATGCGTGCCAGGGTCAAATATTAATGCGTTCGGAGTTTGATTGCTTTACTTATTTATTTTTATTTATTTTGCATTGAGTTTTGACGGGTCGCAGGGTTGGCGTTAAACGAAATTGAAAAACACGAGGAACAAAGTTCAATTACGTTAAAACATTTCGGACATCAATTATTGATTTTCTTTTTCATTTCTTTTTTCTTTCAGTTATAGATGCGTCCTCGAATATTTTAGTGGAGTGTTTTGGGTTTATATAACTGTGTCTAGTGTACATAACGTATACGTGGTTCTGTAGTCGATGCTCGCGTATCGTCTAGTAGTTAGTATTATAAAGACTAGTGATGGGACGATTCCAATACAATTACCGATTCCGATTTTTGTTAATCTCTAATTATTTAACTATAGAGGTGTTATTTTTCCTGATTTCTGTAAAAACACATGTTAAATGTGCAAATATTTTCCTAAACATACACTTGTAGAGGATGATCTATAGATTTTAGCTTTATTCGTATTTTAAAATCAATAAATATTTATTTTATCATTATTACCAGCAATGGAAGATTTTGCTTTAAACAAAATCAAATAAAAAAAATACAATTAAAAGACTCGTTTTGGCATCGGAAAATAGGAACCAATTTTTTCGAATCCGATAACCCTAAATTTGTCGATTTTTCCGATTCCGAATAATCGTCCCAACACTAATAAAGACAATTACTTTTCTTTATATATGGGTTGTCTGTACGTGTCGATCTGTTACGTGCATATTTAATAGTCTTTCTATGTGTATGTGATGTTTTCACATATTGAAGACAATAACGAACGGGACAATAAAAGGGACCGTCTTTAACAATGAGGAATAATACCCTTGCCTGCTTGACACCCGGCATGGTCACATACCTTATCTATTGTCTCCCTCTCCCCTGACAGAAGATACCTGAAATGAGGGCATCGTCTTCCGAACGGAACACCAAAACGCAATTTATTATTTCCAGATCTTTATTTCCAAAATGTTCCACGTCTCTGAGTTTGCAGTTCTTACTCTTTTAACCTTCTCCCTTGCATGTTCGTCCTGGATATGACCTCAAACTATATCCGATGGTGAGGCCCCAGCTCGCGGACTTTGGGGAGTGTGGGCCACCTTTTAATTGCTATTGTTCCCTGATCCACTTTGACCCGGAGTGGTAGTACCTGTTAGGGTCCGAACTATGGGTTAAATAGAAACCGACTTGAAAAAAAAATTATGCATATGTTTTGTGGATTGGAGTGAAAGATTGTCTATAGATTATTTTTTATTTATTTGTTTTGTTTTTGTTTTTTTGTGCTAGTGCACTTACTTATCCGCGTTATTTTTTAAATCATATTTCCAAGTTTAATTAAAATTTTATGTTTTTTATTCAATTGTAAGGTTAAAGTATAGAATAGTTATAAAACACCCTTCCCTCCCCCATGTTAAGAATGGCTTTTTAAATAATAACGTTATTATTTCAGCACGGATCAATAAGTGCACTAGTACCTTTTTTTTTTTTCGGGAATTAATCCCTATTTTAATCGCGTAAATTCATCCGACGTCGAAGTTGTCTTCGCGTTTGACGTAGCGTTTGCTTAATCCCAAAGTGAAGAAAGAAAAAATAAATAAGGATCGGAACTTTTCTTAACTTTCAGCGTTGTACTTAAGCGCCTCTTTCTTTTCTACAACTCGTTCGCCTCTTCCCCAATCAGCAGTCGCATTTCTCTTTTCGTCCTTTCCCAACTGACAACAACCTCACGTGCACATGGTAAATGTCACTCCCATGGAACAAAATAAGTCTTCTTATACTCTCACCTCGAATCACGATAGCGCCTAAATTTATCTTATTTTTCGTATCGGACGAGTTTCAGCTTCAAGTACCAATTCTTCTCTACATAGAGCACACGCCAACCGTGGACGTTTATTGCTGCGGTTCTCCACATCGTTATTACATGGCGTTAGAAGCTTGTTTGAAAACTGTTTTTCGATTTGTTTATTGAACTGTTGTTGAACACCCCCGCACACATGTACGTTCAGTACACCTAATGACCATGAAGCTGTGTTTTCTGCATACATGTAAACACACGACATCGATGGCGATATTCTATCCTCCTCATTCCATACTTAATGTACAGTGGAGACAATAAGTATTCGATACATACCGCCTTGAATTGGAAGGCATGTTTAATTTCAGAAAAGTTTCCGATGGGTAACCATTCTGTACTGGGGACGAATTTTTAGCGGCTAGCTGTTGTGTAAAGATCCTGGACTTTATAATTTTGCAGGCAAAGAGCAAAAAATCTTTCCTGTGTTTACACAAAAAGATTATGTGCTGGAATGCTAAAAGATTCAATATTTTTATGGAGCAATTTTGGATTCTGATTGGTTGCTGGTAGAACGTGGCTCCATTTGATTCGCCAGTGCCTATAAATAGAACCTTCCAATTATCGGTGATCATACCCTTCTTACTATATCAAAAATATTGAAACATACCAAATATTTTTTATATTTTACTAGCTGAAGTACCCGACGTTGCCAGGTTTTATTTGATGTATTTTTATATTCCGTCCTCACACATAATTTTCTTATTGATTAAACGAAACATTAATTCATGATGGCTTCTTTCTCCACATCCCTCATGAGGTAGGAGGAGTAGGTGCGTTTTATTTTATAGAGGTCTCGTCAGTAGCCCTAATCTTTTTTTTTTGTTTGTTTTTTTTTGTTTTAATATGATTTAAAAATAGGAATTTATATTTTATATCTCGGTGTATATCTGAAAACTGTTAAATCTTTTCTGTTTTAACTATTTAATGTACAAAAAATATATATTACATTAGTCACTATTCTTTTAATGAAATAATTAAAATTTAGTTAATAGCAGTGCATACCTGAATACTCGTAAATGTACCTATCGCATTAATTTTGAAGAACCTCTACATAAACAACACTTTGTGCGTGACCTAACAGGTTGTGTAAATGTAGAGTTTTTTAGAACTTCCAATGCGTGAGCAACTGCCAATGAGAAAAGCAAGGTGTCTGAAGATGAAATCCAACAAATTTGAAGCTTTTTCGTTGAGCTTTATTTATAGACATGGCAAACCTATTTTTTATTGGGAATTTTAAACGCTTGAACTGAAATGGCATGTCAGAAGGAATAAGGGGAATCTGAGGAATTAAGTTTCACCTTTAAAATTTCCAGTTATTATGATGGCTTCCAGAACATTAGTTTTCAAAGATTTTATTGCAAAGCGGGTGTCATTACACAGTTTAGGTGGGTCAAGATTTTTTTTAAATAATATAATTGGAGCTCCTTCCATCAATATCAGGTTATGGTGTCGCATTCCAGGCGGTTGTAGTGAATTCTACAAAAAATTCTACTGCCTGATCTTCATTATTAACACAATCAATGGATTGATAACTTTTACAAAAGATTATAATTGATCATATCAACAGCATCATTTCTAGGGACCAAGATTGCTTTTTCACGAAGCCTCCAACATTGCGGAAATTTTTAACAATATCTGGGAAAACCTTAGTCATCAGGTCACCAATTGAATTTACCGTCTAACCCAATGGTAATTAGTGCAATTGAAGATCTCTATTCAATGTTATTGAACCAGTGCCAATGAAAAAGAGGTTGGTTTTTTGTTTTGTTTTTTTAAGGTGATTTGAGAAAAGTGCTGCAGACTGGTCATTAAATAAATGTGTCCTAATAATGATATTCTTCAAACTGAAAACCAAAAACGTGGTTACCACGCAGTACTGCAGACGCGCCAGATTTTCATATTACATTATAAATGGACAAAAGAAATTGGGACCGAATCAAACGTTCGGTTTCCAAGGAAAGCAACATTTTGTTTGATAGATGAACCACTTATTGCAGACTATAACATTTTATTAGGCCTACCTCTCTTTTTTTTACCAATCTAAGGGTAACTTATAATGATATCTTAATTCAGTATCAATGTTGTAAACTTCTGGTGCACAATGATTTCGGAATACAATGTAAAAAGAATAGAATTTGTACTTACAATATTGTAATGACTTGATAACTGCCACTTAGAACGTTTACGGACGCGGGGTGAATGAACATAAACTTTATAAAATGTATTGTTTTGAGGCAAATTCAAATTTTATTAAATTTCGTTTTAAAATAATGGGCAAAAACTACTGTTTATGTTTGATTGCTTTCGTGTCAATCATTCATTGGTTGCTTTCAGTCTCGTGGCAGTCTATAGATTGTAAATGTCAACTTTTAAAGGTTTTCGGGTATGCTGACAACGAATATCACAGTTACATTTAATGCTGATGAATCGTTTACCAGATATGAAAACATGATATCCAATGTAAAATCTAATGTAATCCCTGGCAGCCATGTTGTTTTTATAACCGAGTTGTTAGTAATGCGCATGCGTGTAACTGAAGCAGACAACAAAGCAAATATTTTTCACACACACACACACACTCGTTGCAAAAAATAGTGTTTATTCAAAAAGCTGTTCTTAAGATAGGGATGTTGGGGAAGTATTCCGAAAGCCGTTCTTAACATAGGGAGGTTGGAAGTGTTTATTCAGAAAGCCAGCAGGCATGCGCATTGCTAATTCTTTGGTTATGAAAAAATGGCTGCCAGAGATTACATTAGCTTTTACAAATAACAAATGTTTTCATATCTGGTAAACTACCTATCAGCCCCAAATTTAACTGTAATATTCGTTGTCAGCATACCCGAAAATTTACAAAAGTCGATATTTCAAATGTGAACGGTGAGTTGTAGTAATTGTAAAAAAAACAAATACCGAAAAATTTAGAGAGACCAATAATTTAAACAGTGTCATTGAAATTAATATTTGTTTTCTCAAAATTTACTGATTATTTATATCTTATTAGTTACGAAATTTTCTATTTTGTATTAAAATAAACCTCTATTTTGTATTGTCATAATTTTCTTTTAAATATTTGAATTCAGTAAATGTGCAAGGAAAACTTTCTAAATGCAACACCCGCATTCGAAAACTTTAGATGTTTGGTTTGAAATTAATATTTGTTTATCTAATTGATGAATGAATAAAAAAGAAAACAATATGTAAAGATGTCTTCGTCTTATTTCTTTACAAAAAAGAAAAAGAGAAATTATTCATAGGAAAAAAGAGAAGTTATTTAAAGTAAAGGAAAAACTATTTACAGAAAATAAAATTATCCAAAAGGGAACAGGAGTGATAAATTAATTTAAAGAAAAATGACATTGTTAAAGTTTGGTTGGTTGGTTGGTTGGTTGTTTTTGTTTTACGGCATATCAACCCTTTTCAGGTTATTTAATGCCGAATCTAGTTATTTTGAGGAACGATTTTTAATGGAGTATATATATTTTTTTTAAGTCAGATTCTATTTAACCCATAGTTGGGACCCCAACAGGTACTACCACTCCAGGTCAGAGTGGACCTGGGAGCAATGCCAATTAAAGGGTGGCTCCACACTCCCCAAGGCCCGCAAGGTGGGGCCTCACCATCGGATATAGTTTTAGGTCATATCCAGGACCATTAAAGTTTGGCTAGACTATAAATATTTCCAATTTCAGAATCTTGAGTAATATTTGCGTATTACTTGGAAAAATGAAGAACGAAGAAATATAGCAACCTGACATTAGCCCAAGTAAGCTTCTTTTTTTTTTTTTTTTTAATCAAAACTGCACTTAGAATTTGTCCCTTGTCGTGGAAGATTTACTTAGGAAAAGTATGGATTTTTTGTTGTTGAATTTTGTCTTCGTCCGTGAGATTTCCAGCAAAAAATAATTGTCAAAATATATTTATCGTCTTAAAAGACTGTAAGAAATTAAAAAGAAAAGTTTTCTTTTTAAAGCCTGTAAATAAATATTTTGATTCCGCTTGCCGTAAAATACGTTTTTATCAATACGAAAGCATGATGGCAAAAGTTTTAAAATAAAATGGTGCCATCAGCTAGAATCGAAACCAAAACATTCAACGTTCCAACCGCGTTCTCTACCGATGTTGCTATCGAGAGAAAGACAATTGAACTCTTCATATTAAACAACTTTAAGAAATGAATTTTATGTGAGCATGCACATGTCCGCCAGCTGAAATGAACATTTCGCATTTCAACCTGCCGATATCTATCTGTACGCGTTATTTATCAACACAAAGCAATGATTTTACTCGTTATAAACCATCCTTGGTGTATAATTACTTTTTCCTGTAAATCTCAATGTTATGTTTTAGAGTTTACCTGTTAAATATTTACACACATACAGCTATTGTTTTATTTATATAAATTATTTCATACAATTGTAAAGAGAGAATTAAAACTAAACTATAAAATTATACCAATATAAAGCTTTTATTATGACGAGTATAATGTTCTCCGAGAAGTAAACATAATTACTAAAAAAAAGATTTTATAAAGTATGAAATTACTCAATTAAAAAGTATTAGATCCACAATATTATTTTTTTTATTTATTTATTTTTTTTTTCATAGGCGTCACCACTTATCAAGGCCGATCGGCCACTTAATGATAAGGGTTTATTATGTGAATGCGTTAGACTATTTCATTGTTTTGTTCATCTTAAAAAGACTTGATTTAAGATGGTTTTAATATTAATGGAATCTTACGGTATTTGCGCGCTGTTTACTGTGCTCGTAACGAGCACAGTACACAGCGCGCAAATACCGTAAGATACCGTTTTTTTTTAGTCTTTTGAAACATACCCAAGACAAAAGAGCACAGTATAGACATCTGAAACAATATTATAGATGCCCATAAGATTGGTAAAGGTTACGGCGGGTCCATTGGAAAACTTTTCCATATCATTCGACAGTAGATTCAATAATAAGCAAATGGAAAACACATCATTCCACTGCCAATGTTTCACGAACGGGCGCTCCAAAAACTATCGGCCATTAAATAAGTTGACCAGAATCGTTTCAAGTAATCCTCAAATTACCAGAAAAGAATTATTACAAGAACTAGAAACGGTAGGAACTAAAGTTACCAAAAGTACAGCCAGTAATGCATTAAGAAAACGGGGACGCAAGTCACATTAAACGAGAAAAACACTTCTTATGGCAAAACGTAACGTTAAAACACGACTTTGTAAATAATTTCCATTTGAAACCTGCAAACTTTTTGAATAACGTTATTTGGTCTGAGACTAAAAGTAAGTTATTTAATTGTAATTACAGACGTCATGCCCGGGGGAAAGGGGGAAGAATTTGAATTGAAGAACACAATTTCAACTATAAAGCTCAAGGATGAAATATAATAATTTGGAGGTGCTTTTTCTTTCAATGGCACTGGTATGATTCACATAATTAAACAACGTATAAATTGTGTCTTGTATAGGAATAGTTTAGAGGAAAATCTGTTGAAATCTGCTAAAATGTTTATTTTGGGTTCAAGCTTGGTATTCCAACAAGATAATGACCGGAAGCATTCTGCAAAAGTGACGGAGAATTGGTTTGTAGGACATAATATGAATGTTTTGCCATGGTCCAGCCAGTCACCTGATCTCAACCGAAGTGAAAATTTGTGGAGAGAGCTGAAAGTTAGTATCAGCAAATAAAGCCCGGAAATTTGAAAGATTTAGAACTCGTAAAGAGGAGTGGTTCAAAATTCCTTCCAAAATCTGCCACAACTTAATTTCGAAATTAAAAACAAAAACAAAAAAAAAAAAACGCTTACACGCAGTGATAAGCGATAAACAACAAGTTATTCAATAAAAAATATTAGTTTATTTGCTTAAAAACCAAATGTTATTGTCAATCGATTTCATTGAATTTCATATTTAATCCAGTCAAGCATTTTTGTTTTCATTGCAAATATCATAGAGAATCGAAGTAGTTTACCCTTGCACAGTCTCAAATCTTAATATGAAAGATAAAGTACATTTGTGTGACATTTCAAAAAACAAAACAAAAAACAAATGGTTCGGAGTCCATAGGGAACGAACTCGCCCACACACAAAGTGCCTTTATGTACAATTAGAGATTTCATTTAAAACATTAATTAGAAATCCACTTTTGCCGACGCAGAAATACGTAACCAGCCGGAAAATGCCGATTGAAAACGAACCTGTGTCAAAATACGATAACTTTTTAATTGTATTAATTGGATTCTTTGGACTGCTGTTCTAATCTTGAGCGTTATTTTCATAACGTTTCGGTCGATGTAACCTCCGACCTTCTTTTTGTTGAAGTCTGGAATCTGCATGGAATTTCAAAACGAATATTTTATTCAATCAATAGGGTAGCCTGCTCTTGTTCCGTAAGTCATAGAAGTCGCAATTGTATTGTGTCACCCGCATTTAGGATTGAACCTTCAACATCGAGAAGTGTAACTTTACAACTGAATTTTACTGAACATTTTATCACCGAATCTAAATTTAGTAATTGATAATTTCTCCAATATCTTAACTTGTTTTATATTATGCATTGAATACCTTATTATAACGATTTCATAATTTTTTTTTTTTTTTTTTTTTTTTTTAAGAGTAATTATGTTGACTTTTTGGACAACATTATACTCACTATGATAAAAGCTTTGTATTGGTAAAATTTGGTTTTCATTCTCTCTTTGCAAGTGTATGAAATAAGATATAAAAACACAAGCAAGGAGGACCCGACGTTGCCCGGGATTGAATTGATTGATTAACAAATGTTTCACACTTTACATATTTTTATTGTCATCGAAATCGTTTATTTTTCAATCAAATCGATTATCTTCTCTAGGTGGGGACCCATCGCGGTGCACCAGGAGAAAATTCACGTACCTCTCCGCAGTGACTTAGTCCACAGTACATTGTACTCTACATTGCACTGTAGAGAACCTACTGCAGATTGTATAAAATTGTTTGTATATATAATGGCTTGAATTATTAAAGTTTAAAATACAAAGGTCGAGTATCATAATTCAATTGTGCTTTAAACAAAAACCTTCATTTCGAACGCGTTCCTGCAATATCAAAGGACCTACTGTTGATTTTGTATGTTTGCTTGTGCGATGATAATGGCTTGAATAAGGTTTAAAATCAAAGAGTCAAGTATCATGGTTCAATAGTGCTTTAACAGAAACATTCATTTTGAACGTGCCTGTCATATCAAAGAACCTACTGTGGATTTTATATGCCGGACCTTTGGCTGTATAAGATATTTACTTTCACCAAAATCGCCTAGTCTTTATCATTATTTCGATTCACTTTTACCCCCTCCACGTAAATACACCCCTGACAAGCAGTTAAGTCCCACCCCTTCACAGTAGAGATCCCTAGATATAAAAGAGCCTTCTACTCCAGTAGTTTCTTCCCCAGAACTGCTAGACTTTGGAATTCCCTTCCGGGTCCCTGCTTCCCCAACTGTACTGACATGCAGAAGTTCAAGTGTAACGTGAACCAACATCTTGCTGTCCAACTCCCTACATAGTACCCCTGTAGCTTATGTCCCTGATAGTAGCCCCCTATATCAGTGGCAACGTGCCTTGTTTGGGGTGAAAATGTAATAAAAAATTTTAAAAACCTATCAAAGAATATTGCCACATAAATAAAATACATTTTTTGTCAAATTTCATAAAAATTGACCGAGTCGTTACAAAGTGCCTAGGGAACTCTCACACACACACACACACACACTACCCATAAATTTACCTATTAATATAATAGTAGGGAGAGATTCAGCATGTATCAGGTGCTTACTGCCCCACTGTATGTAATCTGTACTGCTGTACTTTCCTAAGCAAACTTTTCAAAGAGAAGATAGCATTAACTTTTTACTCACTGCTATTTTTTTTTACTAAAACCGTTACCACAATCACTGTTAATTTTCTGTTTAGAAAGTATAGAATCGTCGGTTGATTCAGAATAATTACTGAACAATTAGTAACGGATATCTACTCGCAAACAGCTGTTTAATATGACTATAGATTTTAATTATTCAACCAATAGGGTAGCCTGCTCTTGTTCTATTAGTCATAAAAGTCGCAATTGTATCGTGTCCCCCGCATTTAGGATTGAACCTTCAACATCGAGAAGTGTAACTGTACAAGTGAATTTTACCAAGTATTTTAGCCACTATGCCACGGATCATTACGGACAATTCTTGTATAGAGTTTAAGACCCTTAAACCTATTTTGTTTCTAGATATACAATCTTACTACTTATTATTCCCGGGTTCAACAAGATACACCTGAAGGTCAAGATGAGAACAGTAGTCCGAAAAATGCAAATAATATAAATAGTGAATCTTCATCTAAAAAAGTTCAGAAATGATGACTTCGAAGTTGCCTGTGACACAATGGAAGGTCTAATTACGGACTTCTACGAAGTCATGGCTGACGGAATGAGAGCATGACACCCCTGTGCATTAAATAAAGGGTTCCATTCGAAATTCTGTGCAAATTCTAGAGTTTGACAAGAGGCCCCTGTTGAAGGTTACATCAACTGAAACGTGAAAATAACACTTAAGATGAGAATAGTAGTCCAAATAATCCAAATTATCAATCCTCATCTCAAAAAATCTGGACTGCTTATTGGCAGAAGTTGAATGTATTGTTATATAAGCTAACTAGCATCTATGGCATCACTTCAAAGGCCGGCAACGACAAAGATCTTTCTGATTCTCTCTCTTCTGATCTTGAGCACCTGATATAATGGAGGGAAAAAAAAAGTGACTAGTTAATTTTGATATCCAAAACCAAGCTTCTATCTGTTCACCATTCGGCCCCAATTGCAACAAATAGCTCTCGTCTCGAGTAATCATCCTGCTTTGAATAGCTTCTGGGGCTGACCTTCACTCTTGACCTGAAATGGAAAACTTACATCAAATCCAAGGTCATCAAAAAAAAAAAAAATGGTTGGAAAATTCTACTGCTCCAAAAGGTATCTCACTCCCGACGCAGTCCTCTACCAAATATGTCCTTAGAGTAATGCTACCACATATGGAAAGGAGTTTGCTATGAACACCCCTTTTTTGTCTTGACAAGTTCAAAACCTGTTTTGAAATCTAGTCGGCAATGTCCTTTTCTCCTTTTTGCAAACTTTTTTTCACACAGAAGACAAGTTGCTAGTCTATCTCTACTTTATTGCTATTTTAATGGCAGGTGATCGACTGAGCTTCAATCTATGATCCCCCCCGCTCTTGTAAAACATTCACAATAAACACTTGCCTAGTTATAACCTAAAATTAAATGTAGATTCTAGAAGCAGTTTCTTTCCAAGAACTACCCATCTGTGGAACACAACACTGTAGGGCTGCTTCTCTATTATACGGTGGTCTTCAAGTCACATGTAAATAAATTCTTGTTGAGATAAATCCCAGCCAAGTTCTACTTTGACTATCCACATGATGTCTCATCAGACACTTGACACTTATTAACTCTTTTCTTCAAGTGACCTCAGGGGCTTTGATAAGCAGGTGACCTCTCAGTCAAAAAAAATGCTCAACTGAAGAAATTTTCGGTGGAAATATGACTGCATTTAATATGAAACCTTTTTAAGACAACTACAGAAAAATCTTTTTATTTTTGTTTAATTTTATTATAGCTGAGAATAGGGCATCTTACTAGGTGCCATATATCCACCTGTTATCCCATACATTCCAATCGAGAGATCTTTTCGAAATTCTAATCATCTGTTTAAGCATAACTGTTTGTATCTTTCTTACACTTGGCTCACCGAGTATATCTGCCAGGTAGAGTTTTAAAATTACTTTTCAGGAGTCCGGTTGCTCCTATAATTATTTGAATGATGGAGATATTTCTAAGATTCCAGTTCCTTTTCATGTCCGACATTTTAATATCGTTTTCCTCTCAGTTCTGTTTAACCAAGCGTCATTGGGGACACTAACTTCCACAAAGCTTGCTTCTTTCTACTCCTTGTCCTGTATCACTATGTCAGGTTTAATGGTTTCATTTTCTATGTACATAGCAAGGTTTAAATATGTCACAAAACCGACTTCGTAATCTAGTAGGCACTGCTTTTTTTCTCTTCAACCTCTTTTCCACAGAAAAATTGTTGCAAACTTGTCTCTGACTCTATCATTATTTTCATCAAAAGTGTTTGACTGAGCTCCAATTTATGGCCCCCCCTCCTTCTCCAATCTTTCACAAAAATTGCTCGTCTAGCCAAAATCAGTATAAAAACTTAATTTCCTTCACTCTCTATCAGTGTTTAAACTTAAATGTGGATGCCATCAACAAAGCTTCTTTCCTAGAACTGTCTGCACGTTGAACTCTGTTCCGTTGGTCTGCTTTTCAGTTGACTACAATATTGTTGTCTTCAAGTCCAATGTAAACAAGTTCTTATTGAACCAATCTCATAAATAATCTAATCATACCAAATTTCCACCACTAACGAGTTCTATTCTACTATCTGAACGACTACCGTATACACATTAACCCTTATCCTCAAGTGGCCTCCGAGCTTTGATATATGGTGACCACTTTGTAGAAAAAAAAAAAAAAATTTTGCCACATCTAAACACATAAATCAATTCACCACAACACTTAAACACATAATAAAAGATATATAAAGGAAAACAGAACATGTTTATGGAATTCATTAAATTTACAAAGTTTTATTTTCGTGTTTCTATTTGAGGAATAGAAACAAATTTTTAAAATCTTTTTTTATAATACATTGGATTTGGTTTTTGTATTGTCTGTTGGTTTTTATCTTCTTGTGACGGACCATATCCTTATTTATTTATTTTTTTATTTTTTTTGTCTGAGCCACAACCTGTCCTGGTCGCTTCTGCTTATATACATTGTTTCATACAATCTTAAAAATAATAATTAAAAAAATTATTTTAAAACGATTTTTTTTTTAAACAGCAAAAAAAAAATTAAATAAATAAAAATAAATAAAAACAATAAAAATAAAAAATAACTTTTACATTCTTCAGTTTTTATTTATTTTTATTTTTTTTTGCCAAATAAAGGCAGCAGGAGTGGTGAAAAAAAAACCTGGTAAAATATTCGGTTAGGTTTCAGAAGGGGATTCTTTATATATATATATATATATATATATATATATATATATTAATAATTATTTTTATTTTTTAAAAAAGATTTTTATATTAAAAAAAATGGCAAAATTTATCTTTCTTAAAGGAAATGTTCATGTTTATTTAATTTTTAAACATTTTTTTTATTTTTGGGTGGGGTGGATTGTTTAGTTTTCTTAGATATATTTTCAATTCCTAATAAATGTATAAAAAATCAATACCAATTGAAATTGATTTCTTTCCTTCTCGAACCAGGTTTTTCTTTTATTTATATTTTTTTTTCTTTTTTTTTCAAATGTAAAATAAAAATTAAACGATGTGTCTGTATGCATGAGTCTGGAAAACCTTACACACAAATAATTTAAGAGTTTGAATTTCTTTGTCCTGTTTAGAAATAAAATGAATTCTTGCTCCTCAATATTTTTCAAATGAAGCCAACACTGAATCATTTTGTTTTTAAATACCTAAGTGAAACAACTTATTTCTCCCCGTAGGTCAAAAAAAAAAGTTGAAAGTTTTTCCACAGGTTAAAACAAAAACCTGATGGCCGCCATACCTAGTGAAGGCATTTGAGATTTCTTTTTTTTTTTCCGTTTGTGAGGGGAGGGAGTATGGACTGTAGAGAAATGAAGAGCAAATATGTTCGGATTTTAGTTTACATTCTCCACTGAATTAGATCCTCGATTCTTTTATTTTTAAAAGAAATGAGTTTAAAATGAATGAAAACAAATTGTTTTTTAATTTAATAACGGTCAACTTAAGCAAAAAAAAAAAAAAAATGTGCAAAATAAATGAAAATAAAATTAACCATGATTAGCTTTGTTTTTTTTTTTTTGTTTTTGTTTTTTATAGCAAATTACAATTCTTGACATTTTTTTTTATTTTTCAAAATTCTCTTTCTCAATTCATTCCCTGATGCAGTATTTTCTTGAACAAATGGGAATGATAAATTTTTTTTCTAAATAGTGGCATTTTTTTTTTCTTTTCTGAAGTATAAAAAAAAATCATTTCAAAAGAAACTTTTTAAAGTTCTTTTTATTATTAAAATTGGCAACTAAAACAGTTGAAATATCATTTATTACTGTTGCTTTTTTTGTGTGTCTAGCACAATCACATAAGGAAGTACGAACTTTGTCAGTGCAAACCACTATTTTAAATTACAGAGGTTCCTACGGGTGCAGATATACTTATGTGACACTGTCTAGCCAAAGAAGAAATGATGATCATGACGATGATGATGAATAATAGATGATGATGATCATGATGGTTATTGTAGCAGTTGTTGTTGTAGGTGTTGCCAGGGTATTTATAGTTCAAATCACACTCCTGACAAATTATTTAAAAACTTACCCACTTTCAACACACAAGGGGGTGGGAGGAAAAAAAGAAGGAATTTATATATAAGATTTTTTTGTTTTTCTTATAAAAACAAAATATATATATATACATATATCTATATATATATATATATCTCCCAAAAGAATAAAAACACAGCCAGCCAACACAGAAATCGCAACCAAAAATGGTTTTTATTTTTTTTTGTTTGTTTTTGTATTGTGATCAGTTTCAATTTTTTGGTCCTTTTTTTTTTCTTCTCTTTTCATTTATACTTTTCTGTCCTATAAAGTGTTTGTTTTCTTTTTTTCTTTTGAAGCCGTACACAGTACAGATAAAACAAAGCAGTTTCAGTTTTATTATTTGTCACAAGTTTCATATTTGTTTTTATCTTTAGAGAATTCTATAGAGCATACAGATGGAATTGATAACTTTGTTGGGGAGGAGGGGTATTACTTACCCACCATACATAGTACGGTTGGAATATTTCTTCAACCTGGTTTTGCCAAACCATTTTTTAGCTTTACGGAAAGAATTTCTCTCAAATTATTTCCGCTTAAAAAGTCTCTCTCTCACACTCTGTTCGGAAACAAAAGAGGAATTCATTTTAAAGAGTTATTTCCCTTTTTTTTCTTTTTTTTTTTGCTTTTATTTTTTAAATACATGAGCATTTATTGTTTTATTATTGATTCCCCCAAAACCCTAATTTCAAATTCATCCTATCTTGAATGAGTGTCAGGGTCAGTTGAGCTTGAGTGAGTGTCTCGTTTCTCTTTGAGTTCACTAACACTGTCCAAGGGGCTACTGGCTTTTGACTTTGAACTGGCGGGTGAATTCGTATGGCTTCTAGGATGTGATGTACTGGATGAGGGGATCAATGGGGGTGGGGCCCCGGGTATACTGGCTGGCGAATTGCTCTTACTCGAGTGATTCACCATGGGACTCACAGTGCGTGGAAAGTGTCCGACAGATAAGGGGTCGACTGGCCGAAGAGCTGGCAATTTGTTCGCCTCGTACTCGTATCTTTCTCGATCGTACATTGACATACGATCAAACATTCTCTCCCTGAAGTAAAGGTCATTTGGATTGAAGCGAGCACCCATCACGTGATCGCGCTCACGTTCAATCTCACGTAGTTCCAACCGGTGCGACATGTCAAAACCCTTATCATAGGGGTTCCACACGCCAAGCTGTGTCCTTTCGTTATTGTAGAAGCGAGGGCCAATCATGCGAGCACGCTCCAACATGTTGACAGACATTCCACCAGCTGCTGCTGCAGCTGCATGTGGAATAGACGCAAAAAGATATTCATTATTTCGAAGCATTTTATCACGTTGCTCAAGGATATGCACATCATCATCACGACGCTCCTCTTTGATTTTTAGGCCCGACTTATCATCGTGCCGTTTATCCATGACGAGGTCTTGCTTGGGCGGTTCAAGTCGGCCGTTTCGAATAGGGGAACGTGACCGTGAGCGAGATTGTCGCCTCTCGGCCTCACGATAACGATCATTCCGTTCTTTTTCTCTGCCACGTTCCATTTCAAGGTTCGTAAGTCTTTCCAAATTTCTTCTTTCCCTAAAAAAAAAAAAAAATGGAGTACATTAATTATTCAAAGAAATTTTTTTTTTATGTAGATTAATAACTTGGTTAATCTTAACCAATAAAGATTTCAATATTTGTTAAGTTGATGGGTGTTAATTCCTTTTGTTTGATTTTTTGAAAATTGCACCAAACAAGGTATGAAACCACTTCATGTAAGGAGTTAAAAAAAAATTAAAAAATACTTCAAGGTCACAAATTTGCCACTAATAAGTATTAGGTAGAATAGACTCTGACCTAGAAAACAGCAATTCTTTCCTCTTTGTCAGAAACATCGCTCCTGGAATGAGAGGACTAAAGGACAAAATAAGGGGAAGCGAGAGTTACTTTGCGCGTCTTTATATCAAAAAAAGTTGATAAAAAAAAATGAAAAATATGATCTGATTTGTAACGTAGTAGTATCATATGGATCACCAGTCGGGTTAAGCTTTAAAACTAAGAGTGATCCACCCAGGTGACCAAATGGAATTTAGAGACTTTCTGAATTCCCTCCTGATCAATTCCGCTATGCCGGCACAATGGGAGTATGTGCAATTAAAGTTATAATTAAATTTTTGTTAACTTTTTTTTTATCACTTCTGCACTGATAATCTTGACAAATTCAAAAGAGATAGATTAATACTATTGTAAACACTGTTTTTATTATCAAAGTATGAGAGAGGAGTTATCTATTCAGTTTTTACCAAGTGTTGAACGCGTTAGACAAGTAGTTAAGGTGACACTGGCAACAGGTGGTGCCTCTTTCAGAAACACAAGTTCGAATCCTGTTAGTTTTCAATTTTCATTCCCGCCGTGTAGACTAAATCACCCGTTTATTTAAGAGTATTTACTCATTCAAAATACAGCATAATCATGTTGACACACCAGTTCTCATTAAATTACCAAAGTTAAGCAACAATGAGTCTGTCGAGTACCAGATGAGTGACTGTTTGGTAATACTAGACAATATATTACACTGGGATATAGAAATTTCCAGGCTTGTATATGAGGGTATGTTTAAAAACTACAGGGAGAGGTGCACTCTCGTGTTTCATTAAGATATACGTCTAGGAGAAGTAAAATCTACTATCTTGTGGCACTCATTTGCACTGACTGAGGTTAGCAGTGGTTTCAAAAAAGTGTGGCTGGTACTACATAAAGACTTCAATATTATAAATGAATTATTTGTGCAGATTTCAGCCAACTTAGTTGCCTGAACCATTGAGATTCAACAGGAGAGTCCATTTTTTGGTAATGTCACTAAATAGGGTTTGCAGGTGATATTAGAAAAATAAAGCATTCAAAATATTTCTTATCTTAAACATTATTAGATGAGGAGTCATTTCGAGTAAAACGTTTAATTTATTTTCTCCATATAAATTAGAGAAATGCACGATTAAAATGTATAAACATTTTAATCGTGTAGGAATCAAGATGAATGCAATCAGCAATTTCGTAGAGCAGGAAGCAACGTTGATCTTGCGATCGAAAACCAAGATCGAGTGAAACAAAATTAATCTAGGCAAAGTTGACTAGTTGGAACATGGCAATTTAAACAACTTTTATTTTTACTTATGTAAAAAAAAAAATATGAAAAATAATTTCGAAAACTTTTAAAACAAAACTTTCAAAACAATTTTTATTTTAAATTAATTTTTTTTTATATAATTGAGAATGACAATTGAAACAATTGAAATGATGACTCATGTAATCATGTTTAATATAAGAAACGTTTTGAATGCCTTAATATTTTCTCATATCAGCTGCGAAACCTATTTAGTGACATTACCGATTTTTTTTTTTTTTTACTCATTCAGACTGTTGACCAAAAGCACTTTCACGTTCTTAGTATTGGGGAGTTATGGGGTTAGAAACCCAAATGTGTGTGTGCGCATATTTTGCAATGGAACATCGTCCTCACCTTTCTCTTTCTTCTTCTTTTCTTCTGTCATGTAAACTAAGCTCTCTTTCTCTCTCTTTTTCCCGTTCTCGCTCAACATCAGTTTTGGGCCATGATGGCGGCGTTGGGAATGACGATGGTGTTTTGTGTAATCGGTTCCACTCGGGGGATAAAGTGGACATGGTGGACAATTCTCGGCTACCGTTGAATAAACTGTTTCCTGCTAGAAAGAGAGAGAGAAGGTAAAGTTGTAATCAACCAATCGACAAAGTGAAAAAGAAACAAAATAAAAAAATCTATCTTTTCACTTCTTAACTAAGAAATTCAAATTTATACAATGGATCAAGCAAAAAATTTCATTTATTTCAAGTAAGCCACATGTGATTGTCTTGATTGAAACATTTGGAGAAAAAATTTCTTAAGCAAACAGACTTTACATTTCTAGTGCCACCATACCCTAAGGAAAGAAATGAAAAACAGGTGCTTATGCACTTACCATGCTATCTTTTAATTAGTATTTTCATTTTTTTTTTTTTTTTTTTAATTTCACACATATTTCATGTATCAGGGAGTTTTCTTAAGTAGGTTTTGTATCAGAATGCCTCCGATAAGTATCGAAAAATTCGATTTTTATCAATATTAACCCCTTATACAGCCTACAATCACAATTGCGTTCGAGAAGTTTATCACTGCACAAGGAGAAAGGCCCAGCGTATAAAATCAACAGTAGGTTTTTTGATAAGACAATGGCGCATTACAAAATAAATGCTTTTGTTTAGGGCACAATTGAAACATGATACTTGATTTTTGCATTTTAAACTTTAATTAAAGCCATTTTATAAAAACAGTAGCTTCTCTACAGTGCAATATAAACTACAATGTATTTTGGACCACATCACTGCGGGGAAGCATATGAAGCTTCCTCCCCTCCAGTACACCGTCTTATGGAAATCTTTACCCCCCCTCCCCCCCCCCCCAAAAAAAAAAACTGATCTATTAAAAGAATAGATAAGAGTTCTTGTCGGGTTAGTAGATATAGAACTGCTGATATAGCTGGGTCAGGAGAAGGCCAAGGAAAACATGGATGGATTTGAGGGATAGATAAAGACCTGGGCAGAGATAGGTTAGTTTGAAAGTCAATTGCCACATTATAAAGCAAGCGTTAAACGAAACATGGTGATGATTTAAAATCGTATCCTTTCCACTTTAAAAACTGAAAATGAATTACTTACGTAAACCAGGAAATCCAACACCATATGGAGATGGCCGGGCAAAAGGTGAGACTCCTGTTATTAAATAAAAACAAAATTATGTCAAAGTAAGTTCAAAATTAAATTCTAATATTATAAACAATAACTTTGAGCTAAAATCATGATGTAGTATCTGGTATTGTTGGGACGAATCAGGAATAAGAAAAATCGGAACGTTTGAAGTATCGGAATCGGAAAAATGTGTACCTATTTTCCAATGCCAAAGCCGATTCCTTTTAATTATTGTTTTTTTTTTATTTGATTTTGTTTAAAAAAAAAATCTTCCACTGCTGGTAGTAATAATATAAATTCTGTTACTTCAAAGAGATTTACTTTTATATCATGTCTGATAACAGCTATTTGGAAAAAATTTTTTTTAAATTATTGACATTATAAAAATATAGTAGTTTAATTGTAACACAAATACAGTATGTAGTGCATGTAAACATATAAACATATGTTAGTAGCTTATATATATATATATATATATATATATATATATATATATATATATATATATATATATATATTACATTCTAAAGAAAGATGGTGTTTTGTGCAATGTTGTATAACTAAAAATCATCTGGAAACAGATGTAAACAACATGGATACCATTGGGTGTACTATTTAAGATAGGACTTAAAAATAATTTAAATCTTTAAATATATATATATAAAAGGAAAGGTAGTTTTCTTAAACAACAAATATGTAAGAGTATAAGAAGGCTGTAGAAAATCGAGTGTTGAAGTTATGTGACGCATGAAAAAAAGCGCACAAAGTAATGGAAGTCTTGTAAATTTTAAATCTTTGTATATCTATTTATTTTTCAAAAACACAAATACAAAACCGTATTTACTGATTTGTATTTGTGATTTTGAAAACCTCCTTTCATTTGTCTGTTTTTTTTTTCATTCCTCATATCACTTCAAAACCAGGTTTCCTGCACTGCTATAGCCTTCTTATGCTCTCACAATTTTTTTCACAATTTTCTTCTTATTTTGTTCAAGCTGGAGATGAGGCATCCTACTGGATGCTAGACATTCACATGCTATATCATACATTCCAACCGAGAGATCGTTTTAATATTTTTAACTGTCCTTTTCAGTGCAATTGTTTGAGTCTCTTTTGCACTTGGCTCACTGGGTATATTTGCAAAGTAGTTTCTGAAATTTTTTTTCATGTTGAAACACACGTGGTTGCATGAAAATAAGTTTATGGCAAGCTAGACAGATATTTTTTGCATTTCATTTACACTTGATGCACTCTTATTGAGTGAAACACAAATGTCGGGATTTTGTCATTAGCATATTTTCATGCGTATCTAAAGACCTAATGAAATCAGCACAAAGCACATCATCATGTACTTTGTAGAGGTGAGTAGCTGAGATATTCCCACTTACCTATATGTGCAGGGTTTAAAAAGCTGCTGTGGTGTGTCGGTCCTGAGTCAAAGGGAGGACGAGCAGAGCCTGGAAAGAAGCAAAAGAATTTGTTTTAGTTGCTAGGGATTTAGAAATTCTAAGTTTTTTCATTGAAGACTAATTTTCTATCGATGGCAAAAGAAGGTAAAAAAATGATCAGAGCATAGCTTACACTTAAGTGAGATCGTTAAAGCTCAATTTTAAATCTAAGATCAATATGAAAATAATAATTGACTTGTTGCCTCAAAAATGATTCGACTCACAATCAGTGGATGCAGTTTTTTTTTGTTTTTTTTTTTTAACTGTCAACACTTATCAGCCATGAAATAATCTCACTTAATTCGTTTTTAACCAATGTGAATACAGATAATTCATAGGTTCACGTTTTTCAAGTCTAAAAAGATTCACCTGCAGAAGCTACAAAAGTCTAATACATGTCTGATGAAAGGAAATTTCCTGATATATTACAATACAGATCCTTCACCTGATCATACTAATAGAAGAACAACATACATGTAAAATATTATATCTAGATATACATATACACACACACTGTATTAATAAAGGCAAATCTGCATAGCTTATTCCACTTATATCTTAATTTTCTTCAGTTTGTGTCTATCCATTACCTGCATGGTATTGCCTTCTATAAATTTTAATTTCCTTTTTATATACATTCTTTTTCAAATGAAACTATGATTATTTCATAGATTATATCAGCAATAGTTGTTTACAAAAATGGATAAAAAATATACACTTACCCATGAGAGTACCTAAAAGAGCTTGCTGAGCACTGGTACCTAGGTCAGGGGGCCGGTGTATACTACTGTTAGTAAGCAGATGGCTTGGTGACCGAAGAGGGTCTATCACGGGTTTGGTGTCAGCCGCACCTTTCTGAGCCTCGTGCTGTTTCTGTTGGTGATGGTAAATACGCCATGCCACCTGGACATGCACAGCACACCATTTGCCCGTCTTCTGAAAAAGACAAAATAGAAATATTAAATTAGAATTATTAAAATCAAACATATTGAATGCATTTTCTCGACATTAAAACTGAAAAAAGGGTTGATATGCCATAAAACAGGTAAATCTAACAAGTCTTCAGGTTTGATAAGGTTGGTTTTTTTTTTGCATTTTTTTTTAAATTAGGATAAAATTTATCAAAAGAGAAAAATCTTTTGGGGGTTTTAGCAAAGAGTAAGTCAAAAGATTGCAAGTTATTTTGATTTCTATGAAGATTTCCATTTATAAGGCCTTTTGTCAGACTTGCATACTAGAAATATTCAAATTTTATAAAATGCATGGAAACCATCGCATGTATAATTGGCAGTTAAAATATAAACATACATCCGACCTGCACTCATATGGCTGGGAGACGTAGTTAATGTCAAAATGACATGATCCCGACTGTAATGCATCAGATGAAGAAAAAACGAGTCAGTCTTGCTATATAGACTTCCATGAGAAATTGCGTTGCACAATGTCTCAACAAGTGCGACCACATCCCCTGCTGTCAGTCATCCAAAATGCTCAAGAGTGATTCGTCACCTACTGTCAGTCATCCAAAATGCTCAAGAGTGAGTCGTCACCTGCTGTCAGTTATCTAAAATGCTCAAGAGTGAGTCCTACATCGATATTGATGAATCAAAGACATACTTAAGATACGGAAGCAAGGCGATCAGTTGATAATGATCTAATCTGAGCAGCTAACATAAACCAAATAGTAACGCAGTATAGCAACAAAGTTGGAAATCGTTTATGAAATGCTGAAAGATGATGAAAAATAAAGTCTCTTGTATTAAACATGTTTTTCTCATCTTTGTTAACATTTACACGTTCGAGTGAAGGCCAAAGAGTACAGTAACCGAAATAAAGAAATGACAATGTTTTTTTTTATTATTTATCAAAGAAATATAGCCAAATATTAGGTTGTCCGGAAAATAATGGCCATTTCAGGAAGTCTGTTTTGAAATTGGATTTTATCATAAGATTTTTATTATATTTCAGGTAAACATCAACATGATTATTGATTTATATGTGCTCTTTAATAATTTCTTACTTTTTCTTTCAGAAAACGTTTTATGAGCGAATGAGCCCATAATTTGGAATATGAGAAAAGAAACTTTCAGATCTAATGCAAAGGTTGAATCTTTTTTCAAAGATTTCTTAGCATCTAAGCCAAAGAATTTTTATCAACGAGGCATAAATTATCTAGTTGATAGATGGCAAAAATGCATGGCTGTTCAAGGATCATACTTTGACTAATTTCAATGTCTAGTGTCACCTATTTGATTAATAAATCCTTTTTCTCTAAAATTGGCCATTATTTTCCGGACAACCTAATACTATAATTCAGAACTGCAGTGAAAATTAAGCAAGAAAAAAAATTATTAAAAATAAAAAAAGTATTAACAATCCAAAAAATAAAAATCTGTCATTGTCTTGTCTTACCTTGGCTACAGGAGAAGGCCCCGGTTTTACACGTTCTCGAAGAGATAGCAAACCAGGATCCGAAGACAAACTGTTAGGATTGATAGTCTGGATAAAGATAAATAGAAACAAAATGTGTTAAAAAAAATATATATATATATATATAACAGATCAAAGTATCAATCAACCTTTAGTTTAAAATGACAGTTTTTTTGTTTTTTTTTAAGGGGGGGTGCAGGTTCAATCTTTACTACAGGCGATCATTACTAATAAGAACATAATTAATGTTAAGTGGCTTTTAGTTTTGATGAATGCTGACTCATCAAAAAAAAAAAAAAAAAGAAAGAAATTAAGAGCAGCCTCCGAAGTGTTGATTAGATTATACATAAGATGACAAAATTTTATGCATGAGAAATGCACAACAAAAGAATAGAGGAAGGAGGTCAGTATTTACCTTTGGTTGGAAGGCGCCAGGGATACCAGTGTTTAAAGGTCCAGGTCCTGGTCCAGCTGGGGTCAGCAGTGAAGGTAAACTATGGAAACTAAGACCTGGGATCTGCAAAGACAGAATTCAAATATATTTTTAATAATAAAACAAACAAAAAATTACCTTTGTGTTTTATTAATAGGAAAATGTTTTTCTTTATTCTAAAAGTTTATACTGATTTTATAAATAGACATATGTATTTAATGGTGAATGCTCTGACGAACTACAAGCACTTGTATCCCCTCGACATAAATACCTTTGACAAGCCCAACAAGCAGCTAAATCCCACCCCTTCACTGTAGAGATGCCTAGGTGTAAGAAAGCCTTCTATTCCCCAGAACTGCTAGACTTTGGAACTATCTTCCGGGATTCTGCTTTCCCAACTGTACTGACATGCAGAAGTTCAAGTGTAATGTGAACAGACATCTTATTACTCATCTCCCTTCATAATACCCCTGCAACTTATGTCCCTGATAGTGGGCCCCTACTTCAAAGTGGCACTGTGTCTTGTTTGGGGTGAAAATTTAATAATAATTAAAAAAAAAAAAATATATATATATATATACCTGGAAAACATATATAAGCAGAAGTTTACTACCACACACCGATTACCAGGTAAACTTGTGGTTGGGAGAAACTCCAGTGTAGTAAACTTCTGTTGATTTATTTTAATTTATATCAGCTCTGGATATTTCTATTTTTGTATGCATTGAGCACTTTCTTAATGCTCCTTATTTTTGCAGCTCTCTATTCATCCATTATATTCAATGGGCTTTCTAAAAAAAACTTTTTTGCGTGTGTGTAATGTTATTTTCTGACTGCCAGATTGAGTCCTGACAAGACATGGAAATGTTGAAACATTGATCGATCTTAAGAGACTACTTACAATGTTTATATGATTTTATATTACTTATATATTTACTTATATATTACTTATATATTACTTATATATTTACTTATATAAGCTTTACGCTCTTATTGAGCACTTTTGAAAAAACTATTGCTTTTTACTTCATGCTAACGATATACTTGAACTTCATACATGCATACTTATGTATATTCCAGTATATATTAGGTAGTCACATGAGAGAGCTGTATTATGGAGAAATTACTACCCGAGGATCACAGATGCACATTATATGCATATCTGAGTGATCAATATGGATAGAGCTTAGTAGTGGTATAAAAACTACACAGAAACGTTTGTAACATGTTTGCCTATGGAAAGAATTCTTCTGCCAGTTAACCTGACGATCTATTTGGAGTGAAACAAACGTTTGTGCTGTAAATATATTATTCATACTACTTGTATGTATGTATGTATGTATGTATGTATGTATATAATATATATATATATATATATATATGTGTGTGACTACTTCATTTAATCACATAAATTAATATACGAAACTATAATTTTATGCGTAAACGTAAGTATTTACTTCAACAGTTCTCAATACATGGGTATTACATAATAAAAATATAAGCCTGATGAATCTTAACGTGGATGAAACGTGGAATATTCTGTGTAGCTTAATTGCCATATTTTTATAATTTACTACTATACATACATACACACATATCTAATTCATGAAATAAACCAAAATAAGGAGGGACTTGTATTTTTTACAATTTTATTTTTCAACAAGGTGATTTAAAAATGAAATTAATGCAGTTTATGTTTCCATCCTCCGTGCAATCAGTTTCTTTATCTCCTTTTTTACAATTTTGGTTTGTTATTTTCGTACAAAATATCTTCCTTTGCAATTGGAAAGCAACCCTCCTCTTTCCCCACGGACACCATTAAGCAGTAAATAAAGAAAAAGAATTGCACATTGTATATGGAACTCGGCAATACAATAACCTGGAAAAATTCAGCATAGTCGTTGTAAAAAAACTGAACAAGTAGATTGCAGAAAATCCATTTGCTTACAGACACTTAGGTGCATAATCCGTGCACACCTTTAATAGGAAAGGGTTTGTTTATATATATATATATATATATATATATATATATATATATATATATATATATATATATATATATATATAAAAACAAACCCTAATATATATATACGTTCAGTTACCCTGCCCCGATAAGTTTTCTTTATTCTTATATTGGACTCAGTTATTCGACACTAATCACTAACCAGATTGTAAAAACAGAAAAAAACAAGTTTTGAGAAAAATTTCCAATCTGTTTTGAAAAAAAAAAAAAAAAAAAAAAAAAAACACACACACACACAAAATTGTGCTATGATGAGTATGTGGACAATAAAATGGTATTGGACGGAAGTGCATTTTCTTTCTTATGTTTTACCCTCACAAGAGAGTCAGGTCATGTAGTTTCCGATATTTTTTTTTTATTTTGGAGAATAGAAATCATTTAGAAATTTTGTTTTTAGGAAGAAAAACGTAAAAAGAATTTTCATACTTTTTTTTTTTTTTTTTTAAATGCAAACATAAGAGACTGGAATGATCGAATGAACAATTTCAAAAGAATTGGTTATAAAATTTGTAATAGATTTTTTTTTTTTTTTTTTGTAAACCTGATAGATGACATAGCTTTCTAAAGAAATGGTATCTGCAATCTTTTGTTATTTCATGAAGATATTATGTATATGTGCATGCGTGGATGTGTGTGTTAAAGAGGAATAATAGAGAAATTTAAAAAAAATAAAAGTATGGGAATTTTTTTTAATTTGTTAAAAGAAAAAAATGCAGAAATATTTTAGATTTGTAAAAAAAAAACAAAAAAAAAAGATAATTTTTTTAATTTATAAAAAAAATAAAAATACAGAAATTTAAAATTTATTAAAAAAAAAAAAAATACGGAATTTTTTTTTTTTGTAAAAAAAAAAAAAATTAAATGGAATTTATTACATTTTTAAATGCTATACTCTCCTCCTCCTCCTCAATTTCAAAAGCACAAGTGTAGCAATCATCAAATTAACAGTTGATTTTCGTGTTATATTGCATTTTAAAGCATTTAGTGTTAGCAAGCTATCATTAAAAAAGTAGAATAGAAAAAACATGACCACACACACAAATACACAAGAACCTACGTATGAATAAAATACATGAACATTTACATACACATATCCATAGATATGTTTTTGCATTTACCTTTCTTCCCAGAAGGACTTCATGTGACGCATGAAAATTAAATGTGGACGTTATAACCATCATTGAACACCACAAAGGCATTCACAATCAATACTAAATATCTTTGAAAATTTCAACGTCCTCACGACATGTCTCAGCATTTCCTCATAAGTGAGAACAAGGACTGAGCATGTAATTAAATCCATCTTCCCAGCAAATTAATATACATACAAGCACCTACGTATATGAACAGATAGGCAATAGCGATAAAGCTCCAAAGAAGAGTACAGATTGCATCTGAGATGAGGGCCTCTGTCTCATCATCACCAAGGGGAGGTGACAGAGGTTGACTATCTGGGTGTCAGCAGTTCGAATCCAGTTTGTTTCACAAAACATTTTCACTTAGGGATGTTGGAAACCTTCACATGGGCCCTTCCATAAGTACCAGATATCTTTCTAGAAAGAATTCTTAATAGAAAGATATCAGAGAAACGAATGTAAAACAATCATCATAATCATCACCACCACCACCAATCCTGATTCTCTCTCTCTCTCTCTCTCTCTTCCTCCCTCCCCTCCCCTCCCATAAGTGGTACCACAGAAAGTGATCATTTGTGAAAATGAAAAGTTTCACAATGGATAGCACCATTTAGACTTCATCTGGAAGAATATTGAAGGGTTTTCTTGTCATTCAAATTCAGGAAAGAACCACTGGCCATTATCCGAGACATCATTGATGACAGAACACAAAGTGCATTACAATAATAAAAGAAATGGATTATGTCATGTGAGCCAGCGACATTCGCCCTAAGTGGATCGAACCGGTTTCCTTCAAAGGATGAACTGTCAAGGTAAGATTACATTCACAAGCAATCCCCAGTAACATGTTATTATCATTTTAAACAGTCGTGAAAAATGTTAGGTTTTTTTACAGTTCTTATAGAGAGATGGCGACGTTCTACTGCATTCAGCACCTGGTATTTCTAAATGGTCACCATCTGGTACTGACCAGGCTCAATGTTGCTTAACTTTAATGAACAGGAAGCGGTATGTTAATGTGATCATAAAGAAAGAGGAGGAGGACCCCCCCCCCCCATTCATCTCAAATATGTATCCTTGACCACCACTCCAATCTCTATTGTCTCCCAGTTCATACACTCAATACAATTTACATGATAATTCCTTTTTAAAACCTGATGAATCCATTGACTCTCTAATAAGAAGAAAGTACTGAAAGACTGGGAAGATTTACTGTCACTCAGATTCCAGGGAAAGACACAGGTCTTCTTTTTTTTTTTTTTTTTTAAATTAGCAAGAAATCATTGGCAATGACTAGTGTCAGAACTCCAAATGTGTATCAATAATGACAGTGATAATAATAAAAAGAATTCTGAAAAAAATGACTTTGGATACTTACATTTTGCCGATAAAATGATGGTTCGTACCTAGGAATTTTATCAAACTGAAAAATATAAAAGATTTTTTGTTTTTTTTAATCAAACAAATGACAAGAAATTTCTTTTTTAATTTTATTACAACTTGAAAATTTTGTATCAGAAGAGACAAATTATTTCCATCAAAGATAATCTTGGTCAAAGCCCATTAATGATTAACTTTTTTTCCTGTTTTTCTTTTCTTTACTTTTATTTACTTCAAATAAGACATATTTGGCATCACAGTGTAAAGGGTTACTGTGATTAGGAGCTAGATTTATAGATGGCAACCAAGGAGGGGAGTTGTGTAACAAGATTTGGGTTCGTTGATGGTGGAAGTACTTGTAAAATAAGTACTTGGGTGCAATATTGTGGTGATGGGACAGAGGCTGGAATATGGCAGACAGTGTGGGATCTATTAGGCCAAAGGTTTTTGGGGGGAGGGGATCCATCTTGTTCGAAAGAGAGAGATAGATCAGAGGTTCACCAACCCAGATCTCCATGCAGTAGCTAATAGTAGATTTTAAGAGATATAGGATATTGGCAGGAGTGAAAAGTTTTCTAGCTTGGTGGAGGGAGCCCACCTTCTTTGCAGCAGACTTGACAGTATCTTCTATGTATTTGTTTCAATTAATGCTGTCTGTGAATTTTAGGCTAAGGAGTTTTAATGTTAGACTATTGGAAAAGATGCTATCAACCATGGCAAGAGGTGGTTGGATTTTTCTTTCATTTTTCGTGTGCGTGTGTGTCAGTACTTGGGGGTGGCTTATTGGTATGCTGAGCAGGCGATCATTATGCCATTAAAAGGATCACTTAAAGGGCTACACCATAAAAACATGTTACAAAGAAATCAATATAAATAGATAAAGCATCATCTGTCTTCAGATGACAAAGAAAAAAATCCACAAAAATGATAAGAAGTTTCCATGAAGATTGCTTTTTCTATTTTAAATGACTTTAAAGGGTGAAGTTGTTTTGACAGTGCATTTAGCAATGCCAGCCGTGCCAGTAGCATTCAGCTTAAGCAGGTGAAACTGGCCTCCTTCAAAGAAATATTGAATTCACAAGCGGTACCCAGTAGCAAATATATAATATATATATATAAACAAGGCGCATGATGGACTAAGTGGGAGAGCATGGAGCCTATAAAATTAAGCTTTCTTATAAAAGCACCCTACAATGTCTTACCAACACGAGTTAACTTTCATGCCTGGGGGTTAATTACATCCAATCGATGCAAACTATGTGTGAAAACTGCCAATCTCAAACATATTCTCACTGGATGCGAGCATTCCCGAAGAAGCTACACCTGGAGATACAATGAAGTATTGAAGAGTGTTGCAGAAGTTGTGAAAATATGCTGTGTGACTGCCAATAAAGCTCAAAATATCACCAGTAGAGCAATTCACTTTATTAAAGAACGAAATAATTCCAAATCTTTATGTAGAAATAGGCAAAGAGTGTTAGATGGCTGCATGGGCTGGTGCATTGCATTTGACTTAGAACGCCAGCTCATATTTCTAATTGAAATAACGTTAACTGATTAGTGTCCAGATATCATCATTTGGTCCGTTAATTTGAAAAAGATTTTCTCGTATTAACAGTTCCATTTGAGGAAAATTTGGACTGGGCACATCAGTGTAAGTTGGAAAGATATGAAGATCTACAAGAAGAATATATCAGAAATGGCTGGAAAACCATTGTATTTCCTATCAAAGTCAGATGCCGAGGTTTTATTGTGAATTCAACCTCCATGTTCTTTAATAATCTTGGTCCTTCTCAATCAGTCAACAAAAAATACATAAAGAAAACAAGACAAGGCTCTATCTGCATCATCATGGATATGGCAATCCCATAGATTGATAACAATCCAACAAAGTTTGGTGGTATCGTGAGATACTGCTGGGGCACTCTGGGCTAGTGGTAAAGATGCTTCGGCCCCGAAACCATACCTGAACCCAGAATCATCATCTGATGAAGGCTTTGTGGAAGCAATGCTGCTGTAAAAGCAACAGTTATTGTATAAATATTTTTTTATCCCTGTGTAAGGATTTTGCAGTTCTTTCAGAGAGATATCAACGTCCTCCTCCATACAGCACCTAGTGTTCCCAAATGGTCACCCATCTGGTACTGACCAGGTTTAATGTTACTTAACTTTGGTGAGCTAATGAAAACTATTATGCCAACGTAATTATGTTGTATACTTATTTAGCAAAGGATAACCATCTGTACCTATGGACATTCTAGAGATAATAAGTAACGTAGGTAAATACGTAGGTAGGTAATAGTGCTAATATACAAACCATTCCAGTTATACAAGACTAAAATTCTATGTTAGTCAGTGAAATCTATATGACAACTGTGGCATTCATCTATTTCTTTGTTCAAGGATACAATTGAAAACAAAACCCGATACCAAGATAAATGTCCAACTTTTTAAACGACTATGGTGATGTTTTACTTTATTTTAGAAATTAAGATGAATTACAAATGGTAACAAGCGGTTCAGGGCTGGGGGCAAAAGAACACCAAGTTCAAATTACTTCCTAGACAACGCCAGAGGTTTCAGTTAGTACATAAATAAAATACAACGTATGTTTGTATGTACATTAATAATTTTCTCAGTTGAGCAATCACAGAGTTGCAATTTGGTTTACAGGTGCACCTTAATGAGGCACATAAAATGATGTAGGTGCAGACGTTGGCACAAACAGAATGTAGTCTGAGAAGAACATGCTGAGTATTCTGTGCAGTTTTATCCAAATCATTCCAACCAACTGTAGTAAATTCAAAAGACATACCGAAAACATCAATCACTATTCGCGATACAAATTTTTGAAACTATAAAAATTGTTCTCAATACTAAATACATTTGAAAGTAGAAAATTAAAAATAAATAAATTTATATTAAAAATAGTTTGGGCCCATTATTCAATACACACAAAAAAAGGAGGAAAGAAAAAAACTTTCTAAGAGTTAAGTACCTTACTGTTCTTCCAAAAAGACCACAAAATATTGATAAAACTTAACCCTGTACAGTTAAAGACGTTTAAGCTGATAAAATATCCAAATACGAAAAGAATTTATCTTAAATTCAATTCTTTTATTTCTTTGTATGTCATGGTCCCTTATATGCTTAAAACTACTGGAGAAAGGTATTAACCCCCACTTCCTTGCAGTAATAAATGAACTAGCATTGGGAATTGGTCCTCAGTGGATCATTTACAATAGGCATCACATATGGTTTTAATTCTGATTTGAAAAAAAAAAAAAAATGATTGAGCATCAAACTTTTCTGAATTTTCCAGAGATTTCTAATAATTTGATTATTCTTTGAAAAGAATTGACATTTCTTTCTTCTAGCTGATTGCATCATTCAGACAAACATGTGAGAAGTGTATACCTTTTGTTTTGTTTTTCTTTTGTCATTTTAAACATAGTTTACGATTTAATAAGAAATTTTATTCTAAATTAAATCTTTTTTTTTTTTTTTTTCCAGGAATGGTCTGCCTAGAAAAAAAAATCCCTTCAAAGAGTTGATACATTGACAAACTGACCAAAATTATTAATCTGCCAAATCCCGAAATTGTGTGCAGTAAGAAAGAGAATAACATTCGAACAGGTGAGGGAAGAATATGTTTAGACGAGCTAGATGTGAAGATGAGCATTCAGTCAAAAACATTCAGACGAAAGAATAAAGAAAAAAAAAAGAAACAGGATATTTAGACGAACAGATATATATATATATATATATATATATATATATATATATATATATATATATATATATATATATATAAATAGAACGGAGGATATTCAGACAAGCAAGTAAATAAGAATGGAGGAATTTCAGACGAGCGAATAATCAAAGAACAGAGAACATTTACATGAAAGAATAAAGAAAGACTGAAGGATATTCAGACAAGAGAATAAAAAAGATCATAGGACATTCAGACGAGAAAATAAAAGACTGGAGGACATTCAGACGAGAGAATAAAAAAGACTGGAAGACATTCAGACGAGAGAATAAAAAAGACTGGAGGACATTTAGACGAGAAAATAAAAAAGACTGGAGGACATTCAGACGAGAGAATAAAAAAGACTGGAGGACATTCAGACGAGAGAATAAAAAAGACTGGAGGACATTCAGACAAGAGAATAAAAAAGACTGGAGGACATTCAGACAAGAGAATAAAAAAGACTGGAGGACATTCAGACGAGAGAATAAAAAAGACTTGAGGTCATTCAGACAAGAGAATAAAAAAGACTGGAGGACATTCAGACAAGAGAATAAAAAAGACTGGAGGACATTCAGACGAGAGAATAAAAAAAGACTGGAGGACATTTAGACAAGAGAATAAAAAAGACTGGAGGACATTCAGACAAGAGAATAAAAAAACTGGAGGACATTCAGACAAGAGAATAAAAAAGACTGGAGGACATTCAGACAAGAGAATAAAAATACTGGTGGACATTCAGACGAGCCAATAAAAAAAACAGAAGACATTCAAATGAGCCAATGAATAATGAGCATTCAAGCGAGCAAGTGGAGAATAGACATTCAGTGACGCGAATAAAGAAGAACGAACATTCATACGAGCAATTGAAAAAGGTGTACATTCGAACGACAGTGAACAACAACAATCGACAACATGTAGAAAAAGTTGAAAAGAGTTGCAAGATAAAAATCGAAACTAACCGAATGAGAGCCTGCAGAGTTAAGTTCGGGACGCTCAGATCGTTTACACCAGGCAGCTTGAGGAACCAACTTGGCCTAAAAAAAGGGTCGAAAAAAGAAGGTACAATGACACACATGAGACAACCTCACTCAATTCTCATTCAATGTTCCTTTCAGATTTCTGCACCAAAAAGAAAAAGATTTTTCACTTGACAATCATCTACTTGATCTAGTCTGGTGCCTCCCTATAAGAGGGAGAGAAAGGGAAATGTTGTCAAGTGACCTCGACCATCCAAAGATCCTCAGTGGCTCTACTTTAAAACCACCTCATGCAACATCATTCCACAGGGAGACAAAAGCAACGAGAAAAATAAAAATGTTATCTTTATTCTAGACATTTATGTGTTCAGTTTATTCTGGCACCTCCCAATTAGAGAAGTATTACTCAGAGGCAGAGGAATTTTTGTAAATGATTCCAACTGACAAAAAGCATTCGATTACCCTACAATAAAACCTTTTATCACATTTTGTTGGAGGAGAGAGGATGATAAAAATGGATAAGTTATAATACTTGTTCTTCGAGAGGTCAGATTATAACTAAAAATCAGATGACTCCAATACAATTACTGATTCCAATTCTTTTAAAGTCACTACTAAATATTTAGCTTTAGAGTATTTTTTTTTTATTTTAAATTTTCTTATTAGCATAGAAGACGATGTAAGATGTGTATATATTTTGATAATTGTAAAAACATGTGGAGGCGATGTATAGATTTTAGTTTTTACTCATAGTTTAACATCAATAAAAATATTGAGCACTATATCATTTATGCTAGCAATGGAAAATTAAGTTTTAAACAGAAACAAAAAAAAAAACATTAAAAAAATTGCTTTTGCCATCAGAAAATAGGCACAAATTTTGATACTCCAAAAAGGTTTTTTTTTTTTTTACAATTCCTGATTTCAATTAATCGTTTCAACACTAATTCTAATAATAATTATAAAAATTACTATCTTTAACTTGTGTGTGTGTTGGGACGATTAATCGGAAAAATCGGAAAATTTGGGGGTATCGGAATCGGAAAAATTGATGCCTATTTTCCAATGCCAAAACGATTCCTTTAATTGTCTTTTTTTATTTGATTTTATTTAAACCAAAATCTTCCATTGCTGGCAATGATAAAATAATATTTATTGATTTTAAAATACCAGTAAAGCTAAAATCGATAGATCCCCCCCCCCCACAAGTGTATTTTGACATTTAGGAAAATATCTGCATATTTTACATTTGTGTTTTGACGAAAATCGGGGGAAATAACAATTTTATAGTTAAATAATAAGAGATTTATAAAGAATCGGAATCGGGAATTTAGCATGGAATCGGTAATTGTATCGGAATCAGAAAAAGTATTGGAATCGTCCCATCACTAATATATATATAACCTTACTAAATAGTATGATATTAATTACACGTTTGTAACGGTTTATATGACGGTACATAATTATAGATAGTGAAGTTTAAAACAGAATTGCTGTCAGGTTGAACCCAATTTAGATTTGAGCTTTTTCTTCCGAACATAAAATAAATTTCGAGATAAAAATACTGATGAAATTTATCTCTGGATTCTAAGCTGCCTTAATCGATTGTATGGCCAAATAGAAAAGTTTGAAGAAAGTTTAATAGGATGGAAAGAAGGGGAAAGATGAAAAGATAGCAAAAAAGGGAGAAAGATGAAAAGAGGACAAAGGAGAGAGGGAGATGAAAAGTGAGAGAGCAAGATTAAAAAAAAAGAGAAAGAGGAGTGAAAAGAGAGGGGTGAAAAAAGCGAAAGAGAAAGGCAGATGAAAAGAGAGAGAGGGGGGTGAAAAAAGAGAGTGAGAAAATTTATTTAATAACTATAAAGAGTAATAGTCAGAGTAAAATGAAAAAAAAAAATCATTTTGTTAAATGTTTTCGTTCTCCTTTTGTCATAACCACACAAAAAAATCGGAATAAATTGTTTAACATTTGCTGATAACGTCTAGATTGGAGAGAAAAAGATTCCTTATTGCATCCATCACCAATTCTACAGTCGGAAAGTAAGCTTTTTTTTTATCTTCAAGGTTTAACAACCAAAGAATCCTGTCTCACAGACATTTTCTTCTAATGCTGCCATTGCCATATAATCTCAAAAGGAAGAAAAAAAAAAGACATTAATAAATAACGTGATTAAATACGAAAGAGCAAAAAAATAATCATGAAATCATTGAATATGAAAAGAGTCTAGATTTCCTTTCTCTGCAGTCTACAGAAAATTTTGCGAATTTCGTCTCAGAAACAGATCTCATTAATCGAAGAACTTTGAAACAGGAAAATGATTACTGCAAAAATGGAGAAAGTAAATGTGTTTTAACAAACGAAAAGCATAAACTAAGTTGATTAGAAGATTGTGATCTTCTACAGCAGACTGTGGGGGATGTGAAAATAAAAGGGCAAATTCTCATCTGATATCATTTATGCGTTCCTACTGAGTTGCCTCCCCATGAGGGCAGAGTGAGACACAAGGCTGGTGTTTAATGAAAATTCAGTTCCCCAAGAAAGGGCACTCTAGATCTGGATAAAAAAAAAATCCCCCCTTTATAAACCAGCAACAGAAAAGATGAAATGCAGTGTCAGAACAGATACTAGATTTTGTTCTTAGCCAAACGGCCAAATAACAATTTCAATATTCAGATCACTTATACACTATATGTATAAATAACTATTCTTTTACATGTAATATTAAGGGAGGTAATTCAGTATATGTTCAAATATATATGTGCATTGTCAAAAGCAAGAATCTGGATAGAATTTCAAATAAAACCATTTAATCCGTAGGAGAGTAGTAAGAGGAAGGGACTTACTATAAAGAAGTGGGAGGTGAAACAGGTGCTTATATTATTAGCAATTTCAAAAAACAGATAATTTCCCCTTATTGATTTTTTTTTAACTATGCAATGTCATCTAATCAATAGTTTTTACAAATTTCCATTAAAGACATTTTCATGTTTTTTTTTGTTTTTTTTTTTGTGATAATTTAATATTTTACAGAGAAAGACTTCTCTATATATTAATACGATAGCGTGTATGTTCTTTTGCATGTCATGCTTACATCCGGGTCGCTTAATTGTTATGTTCTGTTTCTTGTCATAAATAATTTTACCAAGAATTCTTCATAAGTTTTGGTTTTGGTTTTGACTATAGCTGATGGCACTTAAATCATCTATTTTTTTATAAATAATTTCATCAAGCATTCTTCATAAGTTTTGGTTTCGATTATGGCTGAAGGAACTCAAGTTATATATATATATATATATATATATATATATATATATATATATATATATATATATATATATATATATATATATATATATATATACACACACACATATTTTTTTCATAAGTTTTTATTCTGGTTTCGATTCGAGCTAATGCACCCAAGTCATATGGATATATTTTTTTTATTTTTGAAATCGCAACTTTATAACATATAAAAATCGATAGAACATTAACATTATAATAATATATATGAAATCTGCAAAAATTAAAATATCATATTTAAGCGTACTTTATGACCGGGCTTTACCAGGCATTCGTGCTAGCTTAGATAAATATTTTTGCAGTTTTAACAAAAAAACTACAATAATATTAGAGCATCCCCATTTACACTGGACATCTACAGAATGCCAACATCAATATATTACATATGAATGAGTTCCCCTGTGGAATTTCCACAGGTCCCGCTAGTTATTATATTATAAAATTACTTCAGCAAATCCTAGCTATTGCAACAGTCAATTTGATTTGACTGGAAAACTTTTTCTTGTTTGTTTTTTTGTTTGTTTGTTTTGTTTTTGTTTTAATTAAATACACTAAAATCCTTTCAGATTTGAACATACCAATTTTTTTTATTTATTTACTTTTTTATCATTTTAACTCTAGAGAAAGCATATTGCCACTTGGAACGTAAGGGACTAGTATTTGGAACAGCAGACTGAGCAGCTAGATGTCTGTTCACATTACATTTAACTTATGCAGATTAGCACAGTCAGAGAAGTAGGACAGAGAGGAAATTCCAAAGTCTAGCAGTTTGAAGGAAGAAATTGTTAGAGTAGATGGCTTCCGGGCATCTAGGGATCTCAACAGTAAAGGGGTGGGATTTTGCTATCTGTCAGGTTAATCAGGAGTGTGATAGAATATGGAACAATAATACAATCAATTCTAGATTATTTTTTTACTGGTACAAGTAACATCATCAGAATGCAGGAAATGTAAAAAAATAAATAAAATAAAATAAAATAAAATATGGCTGTATTTTTTTTTTTTTTTTTTTTTTGGATGGGATGGGAGTGGGGTACAAAGTTATTCAATCTGGTAAGATTTGAAAGCAAACATGGAAGATATTTGAAACCACGTGATAAATCTACAGAAAGAAGAGATCATATAACAGATATCCTAACGAATTGGTGATAAATCATATATTTTTTTTTAAATAAATCTGATACCACAGGCCCCATCAAGAGTTGAAATTAGATATCAATTTGCTTAACTGTCAGATTCAGTATTCAGAAATTTATGTGGAAGAGTTCGTTTGCGTCTGACCATCTCCATCACAAGATAAGTGATAACCCTAGCAATACACCACTTAACCAACTGTAGAGTTCTTTTGGATGTTGACTGTAAGTTTCCAAATTACTAAGTGCAAATAGGATACATGACAAAAAAGTAAATACTACGCATGCAGGTATTGTAAATATTTTATCATCATCATCATCATCATCATCACGCAGATGAGGGTGACTATATGCTTTTTTTTTTTTAAATTATTTTTAACAAGGGAGTCACCACTCATCAAAGGCCACTCAAGAATAAGGGGTAATGACTGCAAGGTGGTTACTGAGACAACAGTTTACTGATCGTTGGTGGTGGAAGTTGGATAGAATTTGATTTGAGGAGGCAAGATATCAAAAACTTTTTTATGCTGAACTTGAAGATGACCATGTTGTAGTCTGCTAGAAAGCATGCCGACGGAACCGAGTTCCATAGGCGAGCAGTTCTAGGAAAGAAGCTTTGTTCATGGAATTTGTGTTCTGATTTACGTACAGATAGAGAGTAGGGAAAATTTTTGTAGTGATTGTAGCTAGACGAGTGCTTTTTGTGAAAGTTTGGCGTGGCGGGGAAATCACAGATTGATGCTCAGAAGAACATGAACTGACAACCTGAATGTGCCAAGTTCGAATCCAGTTCATGCCACAGAAACACTTTCAATTAAGTATATCAGTAACCTTCACATGGTCCCAATGTCTTTCCAGAAAGAAGTCTAACTAGAAAGATACCAGGGAAACGAATGCCAACAATAATCATTTTATTCATACGAAATGAATGAATGATACTGAACAATAGCAATCATCATATTTGGTTTAATATGCATTTTACCCGCTGGCTTTTATGAAATTGATTTCCAAAGTAACCTAACTCTGGCCATGTCTTTATTTAGTCCTTAGGTCCATTTTTATCACGAAATCCCATATTTAACTTGGCCATCCCCTGTCGACTGAACCTGATATCTCAACTGTCTTGCTTACGTTTGAAATAGCATTTTCATTTCAGTCATGTTTAAATTTGAAATAGCATCTTCATTCATTCAATTTGTCACTTTTTAAGTGTTTATTTTTTTAAGAAATGTATGTTTTTAAGAGAAATAGTAATAATACAAAAAATACTTGACAAGATTAATCCATTTTCAACATCCACCCAATTCTCGAATCATTATCCCTCCTCTTTCACTCACCAGGTAAGAAAAAGGAGTGAACATGAGAAAAAAAAGGAAGACAGGTGAGATTGAACACTGAACTCCACCATAGCAAAAAGAATCAGCAAACAAATATAAACCAGATCAGAATCAAATTTAAGATGGCTGATGTAAAGAAAAAAAGAAAAAAAACCTTAAAGATTCTGCGAAACCATTCCTGCTTAAAAAAAAAAAAAACAATGACGACCGCGCTATATCACCAAGTTACATAGTCAACATGCAAAGAGTGATTAACGACCCAACCATTAAATGTGCATGGTCGGCGATTGTCAGATTCGTGTTTCTAGCAATCAACATTGGCAGCACCTGTGCACACCTCATGCTGGAACTCAAAGGAAGCTCTCCAGTGTCTCCATCTGTCAATGAATTGACAAAAATCGAGGGGGGAAGATGAGAGAAGCAGAAAGTCATAGAAAATGATACGATGTCGAAAGGCAGCATGTCTTGGGATTCTGCAAAAGCTGCAGAGGTGATTTGTTTGTGTTAAAAGCAGAAAGCAACTTTTTATTTACTTTTATCACAAAAAAAAGTAGGAAAATGGTATCCATGCGAAACATGCAATCACTAGAACCAACATCTGTTTTCTCTATCTCTAATAATGAAAGAGACGTGTGTCTTTCTGATCACAACTTTTAGTCGATTAGACATTAGAATGTGAAATTTGAAATTTCTAAGTTAAAATTAAAATGGGTAAACAACTTTTGGTTGGGATTCTCCATCTCGGTTCACAAATGCAATCTGTATGAATCATTATATATATATATATATATATATATATATATATATATATATATATATATATATATAGTCCTCCGCATACAGTACTGTTTCGCTGTATCACAGCCCATCAGTGCAGCTAAACAAGCAACTACCTCAAGCCAGGATCGAAACTCGACCGCCCAAATAACAGTCTGCGCTTCTAATCGTTACTCTATTTGACTGCTGCTATGCCGGGTATTGAATTAACAATGTTTTGACATATATATATATACACTGGCCAGATTGGATTAAAATCAATGAATGTTCCACACTTTTAATACATTTATCATCATCGAAATCGGTGAAATCACCCATTTTTCAATCAAATTGATTGATTGCTATTCTTGAGGACCCACTATGATGTACCAGGAGGAAGCTTCACATGACTTTCCACAGTGACTTAGTTCACAATACATTGTAGTCTACATTGCACTGTAGTGAACCTGCTGTCTTAGCAAATAACCTACAGTTGATTTTATAAGTTGGGTCCTTTTGCTTGTGGAGGGATAAAACTTCTCAAATACACTTGTGATGTACACTTTGGCCAAAATTGGACTGTCCCCTCTTGTATCTGATTTTTTTTTGCAATTATCAATTTTCAATATTTATCAAATGCATTCCGGTACAAAACCCATCTAAGAACACTCCCAGATACAAAGTACAATTGTGTGAAATTTCAAACAAATCGGTCGAGCCATTTTGGAGTTTATAGAGAATGAACACCCACAAATTCCCTTTTATTTATAAGTAGAGATGTTAGTGCGTGTGTTTGTGTGTGTAGAGTTTTTATAAATAAAATGCTGGAGAGTCCTGATGAAGTCGTTGGAATATTGAGCAATTCACATAGACTAATTACAATGTTATATATATATATATATATATATATATATATATATATACACGTTTTTTTTTTCAAAAGAACACTGATTGAAGTTTGAAAAAAAAAAAAAATGGTGAGTGGATCAGATAAAAACAATTGGACAGATACGCATGTCACACTTACCAGATGTTGTGCATTGTTGGCTACGAGAGATGGCGAGAAGGGTGGAGTCAGACCAATCGTGTGTTGGTGGGTATGCTGGTGTTGATGCATGTGTTGATGTTGATGCTGGTGCATTTCGGTCCTCATGTATGGTGCAGGCCCGAGCTGACTCTGTCGGTCATGGGCTAGTAATCGGTTACTCACTTCACGTGGCAAATATTCAGGATCTGCACAAATGGGGGAAAAAGTAGAAACATCAAAAAATGAAAAAAATCACAAAAATTCAAGAGAGTTTTACATTTTTAAATAAGTTGCGTTTTTTTTTTATGAAAGGTTATATTTCAATTAAAGTACAGAATCGAAAACGTTTAATGTTGATTCAATGAATATTATCAATAAAATGTATATAAACTTATGTTGTGATTATAGTTGAAGAAAAGATGAAAAAAGGGAAATACTCCAAATGAAAAAGAAGGTATGATTTGATATGCAGTTATTTTTCTTCCTTTTTTTTCTTTTCATAACATTTTTTAAAAAAGACAGGGATAGGTTTTGAATATTAAAATTATAATGACACTTATAATTTACATGCTTTTATACTTTCCATAAGTTTATATTTGTTATAGACACACACACACACACACACACTATATATATATATATATATATATATGACAAAAGTCTATATTCCAAATTTCAAGATGTTGAACATCTTACCATTTATTTCTTTAAGTATTTAAATAAACTTCAGAAGATGGTCAACATCTTGAAATTTGAAATGTAGGCTTTTGTTATTCATTTGTTATATGCTCTGTAGTTATATCAAGCTTCATAAATTAATGGACTGGTATAAATAAAAGGCAAAATATATATATTCAATAAAAATTGAATAAATTACAATATTTCTTAATCTACAAAAAATTCAAACAAGGAATTATAATAAAGAAAAATCCTTAATCCATAGATTTTCAAAGATAGACACTTTTCATGAAAATTTGGACGTTAAGGGGCATCGATTATTTGTGATATCCAAATTTAACTGACATTTTTGGATTTCAATATAATTCATTCAGACATTTGATTCCAGATTTTTCATTATGGAGTTAACTTTATTAATTAATTGATTGATTGAGTGATTAGATAATTATTCTTTTTTTTTTCATTCTTTTATTCTATTCTATGGAAATTGTCTTTTAGTTCACAAAAATGTTATTTTTAATATATTTTCAAATTTATGTTAGTCATAAATTTTGAACTAATGTTAATCCTCTGATGAAAAGAGTATCTTGGAAAATGCATGGGTTTAGGATTCTATTTTCATTACTTGGTTGAATAAATATTGTAATATATTTAATTTTTATTATCATTGATTTTTGGTTATTTAATTGCTCTATCTGATATATTAAGCGTTCTATTATCTTTATAGGCTTTTAATATCACGTTATTTTCCAATTTTAATATAATAAATAAAATAGACAAAAAAATCTTTATGCAATAACCTATCATGATACTAAAAGCTTTAAAAGATTAAGTGAAGCAATTAATGTAAGAATTTTTTTTATCTTCATCTCCAGTAATTTTATTTATTATATTATTTATTACTTTGAAGTGCCATCCTTTATATATATATATATATATATATATATATATATATATATATATATATATATATATATATATATATATATATATACGTGCTCCTTCATTACGAGTTGAGGTACCTGGTGAGAAAAATAACGGTTTCCACTTAGCATAAAAAAATTACACTTACAGAGTTTTCAAATATTAACCGATAGTCTGAATATAAACAAAACATTTCATAAGCCCTAAAACCTCTTTTATTGTTTAGAAAAAGTTGCATAATATAGGATTACGAATTCATCGCACAGTTGTTAATGGTGTGGTTTTGAATGTTATCACGAAAACACTTGCTATATCTATAATAGCAGCAATAAAAATCCATGAGATGGCAAAACAGCCGTCGGTGGATGACGTAATACACACACGCACATATATATATAATTTTATATATTGTAAGATATATATACCTTATAATGTATAAATTGTTTTAAAAAAGCAAGCTCAATGTAGATATGTTCCAGGCTTCAGAGTATATATACTAGTTAGTGGAGATGCAAATAACAGTATATAATAAAAATAAGGCACAGTAAGCCTCGTAATTGCAAATGTGTTTATATATATATATACACACACACACAATTACGAGATTATCTGAGTGCTCTATTCTTTTTACAGAGAATTATACATTCACGCTAAGTGGAAACTTAGGTATCACTCTTACCAAAAAGGTTGACGATGGAGGGGCAAATTCATTCAGTACATCATTTCTTTTTTTACTTTTTTTCTTTTTTTTTGCACTTCAATGTAGACACAAAAAGGGGAGTGGAGGTTGAAAAGTAGGGGAGGAGGGTGTGTTGAAAGTTCTTTAAAAGAAGAAACCGCAAAGTATACACTCACTAATGCTAAGGATGAAAAGCAGATGGTAGAAATTCAAACGCAGCTAAGCAAAAGGATAGGTATTTGTTAGGGTGAAAAAAAAAAATGTGTTCTTCAGATTGTACAAGCACTCCACCCACCCACCTCAATTACAAGCGAATAGGCCCCCGGGTGGAAAGATAGGGGAGGAGGAGAAAAGGTAGCGTTTCCATAGAGCCACAAAAGACAAATAGAATTACATCCAACACAGAGACGGGTGTGTAAAGCCATACAGAAATATACCGGAATGACAAACGTGTAAACAGACAGAAATAAAACATTTCTACTGACAAACTTGAATAACAAATACAACAAGCTAATCATGATGGCAACAGGCATATACAACACACACACACACACACATTACTATGAAATGAGTGCATGTATAACTGGCAAATATGTCCATATTAGCATATTTTAAGGAAATAAGGGATGAGAGTAAAAGTCTTTTGGTGCATCTACACACATACACACACACACGTGTGTGTATGTGAAGAACTGAGAAATTCCTGTAGAAATTTTAAGTGGGAGAACTCAATGCATGGCAGTGCAAAAATAAAAGTTTAAAGAGAAAAAAAAAACCCAACCCAAAAACCTTAATCCAATCTCATTATAAATTTATTTCAACTCAATAAGGCCTTTTCAAATGAATAAGCTGGTCGCGATTTATTTTACCATTCCTCAATCTGTCGGTAATTCTCGACCAGCTCACTCATTTGAAACGGCTTTATTGGGCTGAAATAAATTCATAATATCACCAGGCTAATGTTTTTTAGCTGTCATTTTAACTATATATATATATATATATATATATATATATATATATATATATATATATACACACACACACACACACACACACACACTCTAAAAGAATACCCACCCTAGCCGGGACATGCAGAGGGGGTACTCGTGATGCCAAGCACCTGCCCCTTTTACTCCTGTATTAAAAGTACCCTTTTCAGAGGAATGTATTGTAGGCCAGTGCCTCACCGGTGTTCATTACTATATTTTTGCTGTTTTTTTCTTTTTCCCTTTGAAAGTTCTCTGTACGTCACTACATCATAGAACAAATAAAACAAATTCCCTGAACAGAACAGTTTTGCACCACATTTACATCCTCTTATGAAAATTGTAATCACGATATAATGATACTAAACCTTATGTGTAGAATCCTTATTCTAATTGTGATCAAAATCCATTACATGACTTTAATTCTAGAAAATGTCTAAAACTTAAGGTTTAAACTTAATTCGTCGTAAGAAATTGAAATTCAGGGAATCTTATTTAATTGGCGTCTAATGACTATGGACCAAATTCAATGCAAGTCTGATATATTAGCATTTTCAGATAGGAGGTTGTGACCATATTATGTATTGGATGGTCCAAGAAAAAAATAAACTCAATAGTTAATAAGCAAGTTTTCTTCAAGTAAAAATGTCTATGTTGAATATATTGAGAAAAAATCAAGTTCTAGTTGGCTCACAAATTCAGGGGCAATGAAAGTATCTTAAACTTCAACGTTAAGAGCAAGAAATGTGTCAGAATCATTGAGAAATATATATATGAAAAGATATGAAATAAAGATTAAAGTTATATAAGAACCTTTATTACATTATCATGCCAATAAGATTAAACACGGTTAAAGTAAGGAAAAAAAAAGGGGGGGGAAAAATCACACTATTTTTCTCTCCTCTTCTGATGAGATGCATTCAGCTTTGAAATGCTATGACCTAAAGAGATTTTCCCCTCGTTTTTTTTTTCTTACTTTAATCCTAAACCTCAACGTTAAGAGCAACAGAGTGAGAAGGTGTCAGAATTATTGAAAATTCTGCATGGCGTATCCAGTTATGCTGGCATTTGAAGTGCATCAGTGAATAGTGATAAAACAAAGACTGTTGGATATTCATGGGTGAAACTTGATGGATAAGTCAGGCATAGATTGTGGTTTATTTGTACCAAACATCATATGGATGTGGACAGGATTGTTAATTTCCTCCAAAAAGTTCTCGCCTGCTTGATTTTTCATTTTTTTTTTTTTTTATCATTGGAATCCTTTGAGATAAGTAATTTGTATATTTATTTGTTTGTTCGCAAATTGTTATCCTCATCTTTATAGTTGTTGTTTCATGACGTTTCGGCCAATTATTCCTCAGAGGATGGATTGTCCGAAACGTGGTGAAACGACAACTATGGAAGGCAGTAATTACTGATGATACAGTTAAGAGACTCAGCATTCCTATCCTGCCGTGGTTAACTACCTGAAGAAGGCCAGAGAAATAATTGGCTGAAGCAGTGTAAAACAACACTTATGAAGACAAGGATAACAGTCCACAAACAAATAAATCTACAAATTACTTATCTCAAAGGATTACAATAATAAAATAATATAATATTCAGTATGGACGCAAAGATGAAAAACCAGATAAGAATGAAAAACTTGGATTTATAAGACCAATAGTGCAGTGGATAGGGGCGTTGAATCTCTATGATTCAAGGCGAGCATTGTCTGAAGATAGCGGTTTCAATCCTATCCAAAGCCAGCCAGAGGATTAGTTGGCCAAAACGTGGTGAGATGACAACAACTATGGAAGGCAGTAATTACTAGGATACAGTTAAGAGACTCAGCATTCCTATCCTGTCGCGGTTAAACACCTGACAAAGGGCAGAGGAATAATTCACTGAAACGTCGTGAAACAACAACTATGAAGATGAGGATAACAGTCCGCAAATAAATAAATGTTTTTTGGGTTTTTTTAAAGCCAAAATAATCAGATTTACAAACATCTTCTCAGACTTTTGAATCATTTTACCTTAAACTTAGCAAACATAAATGCTCTCTAAAAATTGAACCATCTAAAATCACATTATTCCTAAAATAGTTACCCATCTAAGTATTGGCAAGTCTTAATGTTGCTTAACTTTGGTGATCTGCAGAGAACTAGTGTTTCAATGTGATATAGTTGTTATTTGCTTGTTTAAACGCATATCAACCCTTTTTAAGATTATCTCATGCCATTTTCTAATGAGTATAAAACGCGTGAGGAATCATTTTGAAAGAAGTCGAGAAAGATAAAGGAAATTACCAAAATATTTTGTATGACAAGGAAAGAGAGAAGGAATAGCAGGCTAGAGAGATGAAGTGGGGACTACGCGGGAGTTATGCGCCTTGATAAATGCATAAATAGTTTGGAGGTGTGAACAGTACTGGGCGAGGGGGAAGAGACAGCGGAAGTAGATGTGGGGTGAACATACTTGCGAATCCACCATTTATCAAAGAATGATGGCGGCATTGCCTTCAAACGTCATAGGAAGAATGAGAAAATAAAAATAAATAACTAGCAAGAAAAGTGTTAAGAAACAAGAAGGAAGAATGTTTGGAAAAATGTTTGGGTGTATGTGTGAGATTATATATATATATATATATATATATATATATAAGAGAGAGAGAGAGAGAGAGAGAGAGAGAGAGAGAGAGAGAGAGAGAAATGTATGGATAGTGATGCCACACACTAAGATTAAACATCCATGCTTATTGATATTCAACCAAGAAGAAAAAGGGCCAGAGAAGGAGAGAAACAACGAGAGAGAGAGAGAGAGAGAGAGAGAGAGAGAGAGAGAGAGAGAGAGAGAAATGTATGGATAGTGATGCCACACACTAAGATTAAACATCCATGCTTATTGATATTCAACCAAGAAGAAAAAGGGCCAGAGAGAGAGAGAGAGAGAGAGAGAGAGAGGTGCAAAGGGAGATAAAGACAAAAAGAGAAATACAGAAAGGGAAAAGGGAAGAAAAAGAGGAGAAAGTTTGTAAGGAGGATAAAAAAAAAACAGTCTCTGAGAAAACCAAAGCATCCTTTGATAGATAAAATAAAAAAAAGAAGTAAAATAAAAACAAGTAAAATAAAAAAAAAGTAAAAAAAAAAGAAAGTAAAATAAAAAAAAAAGATGCGGAACAAATCATCTCTATTTGTTTTTGAAGATAAAAAGGTGATAAGTAAAATAAAACATCCTTTATTATTATCAATAATAAAGTCCAATAGTTAATATCATCAGAAATCAATAAGATGGAAACAAATCATTTAAAACTGCGGCAAGGGAGTGGGTTGGAGGATGAAACGTTAACCAGGCGGGTGAGGATGGGTGGGAGAATGAAGAAACGAAAGACAAGATCAGTAAAATGTTCTTCTATGTAGCAAACTTTTAAATTAATGAGCGAATGATGTAAATAATTGGTGTACGATTAATTTGCTGGCAGAGGAAAGACGCTCTTAAATAAAAGAATACAATTACCAAATGCCAAAAAAAAAAAAAAAAAAAAAAAAACCTTGATCATTATTAAATAGCAAGTTTACAAGATTTAAAAAGAAAAAAAAACAGTTCGCTTGAAGAAGATGAACAACATTGTGATTTTCCTAGAAGAAAAAAAAAAGAAGAAGAAACGGATGTTTAATTGGATCGCAATTACACACTTCAAGTCCACTGGATACATTAGTTTACGATGGCTCTGACTCCTAATCTAACTAGAAGAAAAACAAATAAATAAAGGTTTGAGGAGTTGAGATGAAGGTTCCCCTAATTAATTTACCTCTTTCGAATCCAGCTATTTCCTTCTTTTCCCCCAGCCCCGGCCTTTCCGTTCACCCTCGAACAGACGCCGTCATAATGCCACAAATAACAGGGTCAGAAAAATGGTATTACAAGTATTTAGCCAAGTGTTCTTCTATGATTTTCGTGTGAGACGGCCAATTAGTATGATTAAGCTGTGGTACGTAACCCCCCCCCCCTCGCGCCCTCGAAGCCTAAAGCAGTCGATACTAATGAACAACAAAAGAGCGGGAGAAAACAAAGAGATAAAAAAAAAAAGAAAAGTAAATTCTAACAGTTAAGGGGTACAAAGACTGCCCCCCCACCTCCGCCTTTAAAAAATAAAAATAAAAATAGTTGTATTCAAAAGAAGAAATTAGATGTTTTCGCTTTGATGTAATTTCATGAAATGACCTCATGATTACCGGCTCAATAAGAGGCTTACTTCAGACTCTGATGACAGGTTAGTAAAAGCCGCTACCAATTAGACTGACAAGGTTCCAGTGACGGGCAATGACAGGGATAAGTCTAGAACCGAGACACGGCTAGACTGGTCAATAAATAGATTTTCATTGAGAGCTTTCTCTCTCTTTCTCTATCATTCTTCTTAGTCCATTCAAGATAAAATAAAATGAACATAAAATAAAGCTGAAAACGCAATTCTATTCAAAATATCTATGGAAGACTAATTTTCCTGTCAGCGTTCGCATAAAAATGGTGATTTACCTCACAACGAAATTGCCTTTATTTAATTATTAAAGAGTCGCTACTTATCAAGGCCAAAATCCACTCAAAGATGAAGGTTAATAAGCTGGACGGATGGATTGCCAGTTGAAAGATGAAGAATATTATCTTATTCTCATATTATTTCTCTCCATGCAACACATATCCTCAACCGCCACTGATCAGGTTTCATTTCCATACATCACCACATTGCATACACATGCCTGATAGAGCTTTTCTTTGGTCAACAGCAATTTCTCCAACGGTCAGTAATGGCCGAAATTCACCTGTATTTACACCATCCACTCCTAACTCTTGCAATTACACCAGCCCCTAAACTTGGTTCCAATGATATCCCCATGGTAACAAAATTTCTGCACATCCTTACCATCCAAATATACTTCCTCCGCATCTGAGTTCTCATCCGTGACCATTGTCTTCCACGACTTGCATATAAACTATTTTTATGAGAACCAACTCTTTTATAAAATATCAAGATTTTTCCCGGCAATTTATGTTGCGATGGGAATTTTAGGTAAGCGAAAACGGTTGAAGTAATTGACAATCTTGATTTTCGTCCATTTCTTCAAGAAAAACGATTATAAAACAAGTCTTTTAGTTCCTCCTTTCTTTTGCTCTATTTTCCATAAAATATCAAGAATAAACCTTCTGCAAGAAAATATTCTACTAGATGAGATATATCTAGAGAAAAAGAGAGACGGGTGGGTGTAAGAAACAATATTATCAGATTCGGATGCCAAGAATTTATATATTATATCTCTATGGATGGACGAAAAGAGGGGAGGTTCACTTGGATTTATTTTCCATGAAGAACTGAGAGGAAAAAAATGGCAACGATTTTAATGTCGGTGATGAAGTGGATGGAGTTGTTTGTGTGAAATTTAAAAAAGATTGGAAGAAGAAATTATGGGAATGGTAGGACAGGGGATTATGGGAAGGCGAAAACGGAATTGTGGGAAGGAGAAAACAGGGAATTGTGTGAAGAGATAAAACAGGGGACTGTGGAATGATAAAACAGAACTATAGGAAGGAAAAGGTTGGTGAAGGGCAGATGAAGTATAAGGAATGTAATTATTGCTCTTTATAAAAAAAAGGATCCACAAGTAAATGTAAACGAATACAGTATTATTATAATTGGTCATACTTAGCAGTAAGTGTAATATCATAACAAGTCCCGATTGTTAAGCAAATGGTTAGGTTTCAAATCTTAGAGAGAAACACTTATGTAAAAATACAGTGAAACAATTCTGACCATTTTCTGCAATAAGACAATTTCTTTTTGAACTTGAAAAACACACAATTATATAATCTTAGTGTGGCAAAAATATATCGGCTGAATGATCAGGAAATGAACAGATTTTTGAAGATGAGACATTCTTAAACTCTAAGAGTTCTTTTTTTTTTTTTTTTTTTTTTTTTGCACAGCTGAATTGATCCCAAAGAATTCTTTATCCAAGACAAGTGAAGAATAATCTTTAAAAAAAAAAAATCCACTCATTTTAAAGTTAGACGTTCGAAAATGTAAGGATCTTTATTATTCTTGCATGTTTTAAATTAAAGGATGTCAACTATTTTTCTTTCAAAAATATCTTAAAATATAGATAAAACTGTAAAGAACAGAATGTCCTTTCATAAAGAATTGGATTCTACTGAAAATACAAATGGTCTACCGAAATGCCTACGACAAGAGTAAGATAATAAATGAAAGAATATCTCTTTCAAAACACCAAATATATATGTCAGGGTTCTTTTTTCTGTTTGGAACTTCTTTTAATACAATCGTTTTCACCATATTAATTTTCCTGTTTACCATAAAATCAAGGTACGTTAAGCAGTTTCATTGATGGGATTTTAATACAACCAAACATCGTCATCCCAACAAATATCGGTGAATATTTCCAAAAATATATTTTTCCTTTACACACCACCTGGTATTAGCAAATGGTTACCCATTTAAGTAATGATAAGTACGGCTAGGACAACAGCATATTCTTTTTATTGTTTTGACTCGAGTGTGTTGATATCTTACATGCTTTTATATAATATGGTTCTCGGTTGATTAACTGTGTCTAACTGTGTTGAATAATAACTCGAGAGTCAAAACAATGACAAGAATATTCTGCTGTCATAGCCCTAGTAATGACCAAACTCACTATCACTTAACTTCTGTGGCATTATGGAAACTGGTGAATCAATAGGATTGTAGATAGACTTCAATAAATTTTCTTTAAAGTTTTCGTTTAAATTGAAATTTGACGAATTGGAGTCAGCAATTTTGTTCAATCAGCCGTTGGGAATTGGAGTTTCCATTTCCCAATAAAATGTCAGCAAAGCTTGAAATCTGTATTATTATTCACCGGACTACTGTTCTCATCTTGAGTGTGATTTTCACGACGAGAATTGAACCTTCAACCTTCAAGTGGATATCACTTTTTACAATTGATTTTTCCCAGTACTCTAACCACTGCGCCATGGGGTCCTTCGGACTGAAGGTTCAATCCTCAGTGTGGGCGACCGAAAAAATACATTTTCGAAATACTTAGGCCGTCTATTCAGTCATGGTTGACAGAACAAGAGCACGCTACCCCCGTGAAGTAAATAAAAGGTTCCACTCGAAATTTCGTCCAAATTCCCGAGTTCAACAGAAACATTCTCAAGTTCGACAAGATACACCTCAAGAAGGTCGGAGGTTACATCGACTGAAACGTTATGAAAATCACACTCAAGATGAGAACAGTAGTCTGAAGAATAATAATACAAATAACCAATCCTCATCTAAAAATTCAGAAACGTCTAAGCTTGAAATGTTTGTTTGTTTGTTTGGTTTTTTTTAAAGGTTAGGAATCGTTATTCTCTCTCAGATAAATACACTAGAAAATCACTATAATAATTAGGATATATACAAGATGCTTATAATCATAGGTTTTCATAAAAATGCACACGGTATGCTTCTGTCACGGGAAGGCCCTGCTGTCCTTGTGTCTCTAGAAATGGATATGTGTGAGGATGGAGAGGGAGCAATCGTGGCCAACAAATCATGGTGATGGAAGAAGTCAATAGAAGAAAGATAGGGGGGAAAAATAGAAATAATGTGTCATTTATTATTTTTGTAATATTGATTTGTTTGGTTATTGTTGGTGGATTTAAATGATTAGGAGGCGGAGAGGAAAACGGAGATAGAAGTTAAATGGAAGGAAGTTTGCTTTAATCGGTGAAGGATTGCCAATTAAATTCTAATTAATAATGCAAAACAAAAATGCTAAATGGATGTGGACACACACACACACATGGGCATGTGTGCAAGCGCGCACACATATACACGCTACATACACATATACACGCTACACACATAAACTCACAAAAAAAAGAAAAACACAGCAGCATTTACAAAAATATTGCATCCAGTAAAATGAACAGGTCAGTGGATGAGATTCTATATAAACAAGAAACGTATATACACGTTTATATATATATATATATATATATATATATATATATATATATATATATATATATATATATATATACATACACACATTAAACATGCGTGCATATGAATACATATACTAATACACATCACAAACATATATACATGCATATATTTATATATTATTATTATTATTATTATTTCGTGTGTCCACATAAAATATTATAAGTTATATTTTATGTATCGATTTTCAGCATTTACTTCAACAGTGCTCAACACATGTGTAGAGCTATTTAGAAAGTTATTGAAAATATATATGGCAACTTAGATCCACAGATCATTTCGGATTTCATCTCTATAGGAAAATATCAGGCTAAAATTTTAACCTGACGATTCCCTATGAGGATGAAACACAGAACACAGCTTAATCACCATATACATTTTCATAACTTTCTATACGCGTGTGTATGTGCATTACAGAAGATCAGACAAACATTGGTACCATCAGTTTTAAATACTAAACAAAGGGGGCCAATACTTGGTCGCCTATATCGGACTGTCTTCAGTCTCTGTTGATATCTGTCTGCCCGAAAATGACGTCACCGATATAGTTGACCAGTTATTTGCCCTAACTGTATCAATGTTTTTCTGGTCATCTGTAACGCATATATAAATAAATATTACATTCTTATTTTGATATTTTCTTTATAATCGAGCACTTTTCTGGGATTCTCTCAACATACATTATATATATATATATATATATATATATATATATATATATATATATATATATATATAAAATGTATGTAGATGCATATTAAATACATAAAGATACATATATGGATGCATATCATATATATACAAACACATATTCACATACGCATATATACATTATATATGTGTATATATATATATATATATATATATATATATATATATATATATATATATATATATGATGTGTAAGTAAACCTATGTAAGCTGTATGGACAACAAATACAAACAGAATTAGATGAGGCACAGTGTGTTAAAAAAAAGAAAAAAGATGACGTAAGGGGTAGCACACAGAGGAAGATGATGGACTAATCACCAGAAAAGCAATGTTTTTCAAAATGACTGGATGAGACAGGTTATAAATAAAAAGGTAGGTAAGCCAATGTAAATACAAAAACAGTTAGGCTGCAGGACGGAGGTGAGAGGTTGGGAATACATTCGAGAGGGTGTGGGATATGGTCTTCGAATGTCACATCAAAATTGCTGCTACTAGAATTTGGCAAAGAAAAAGCTCATGAAACAAGCGACAGCTTTTTTTTTTTTTTTTTTTTTTTTGACAGAAAAATGTGAAACGTACGTAGATATGGACTTAGTGCAGACGGACACATGCCGCCCGGTAAATCCAAATGCTCGCACTGCTTCGATGATGGAGGGCGAGCTAGAAAAAGAAAGACATAAGAGTTAGCCGATTCCAAGACAGACTAGAACCCACCATCTCAGTTCTTTAAAAACTAAAGCAGACTGTGGAGAGAAATAAATATGAATATATATATATAGAGAGAGAGAAAACAAGCACTCTACTAATGGCTCCATTTTTAATTGCCCAAGATAAAAAGTTATATTTTTTTTATATTTATCTAAATTGATAAACATTTCTAACAATTCTTGCTAGAAGAATAATTGGAGTCGAAATAAAAAGGTTTAAATTACAGTTATATCTCGGTTCACAAACACATTTTTTCGAACAAATTTCGTTTTGTACAGCAGACAATGTAATTGATGCACAAGTACATACTCGCAGGATTTTACGGTGTATGTACGGAGATGAAAACACATGAGCTATTGCAGCTAAATGAACATCAGTTGCACTCACATATGCATCATGTTAGAATTTGATATTTTGTTATGTTCATTAGTGGGTTATGCATGAGAATGGGGTTTGTGTTACTGATCTATATGACCAGATAAAATCAACAATCCGTACTATCATAACGAACAAGCACCCACTAAAAACATCGCTTGTGTGGATTAGAGAGACATTATGGATTAATTTGATTTATATTCATATCAATGTAAAAAAAAAAAAACATTTTTGTTCACAAATGTATGCATACAGCAACCCTGCTTCTTTTCAACAGCATCAGCGACCACGGCTCTCCAAATTGTAGAGCCATGGTAATCTCGGGGGAAACAAGTAAAAACGGCAGTTTCCATTGCTTGATTCATGGGGATATGTACCTCCCCGCCCCCATGAGTTAAATCTGCCTCCAGATACCAACCTGGAAATTTTTATGACTCGGTGCGGTACATACAGTGTCGAGCCTTCCCAAGTACCCATCTGGTACTGGCCAGGCTCACAAATGTAGTCAAAGAAAAAATTAAGTTTCTGACCCGAGATATAACTGTAGTGACCACAAGAGTTGTAGAATGCATCAGTAATCTGGGTCAGCTGACTTACATCTTGTGGAGCATCGGTTGTACACAGATTTACAGACTATGAACATGTGTTGGATTCTTCATGATATTTGAAAATGCATCGCAATTGTATTGTTCATGGCATTTTAAAAAACATCGCAATCTCAGTTCAAAATCCTTAAAAATGTAAAATAATTATTATCCTTCAATGAAAGATTAACCAGTGTAGTCTAATTTTCAACGCCATAATTAATAAATTAATCTTTTTTTTTAGTTTGTCCACAATAATTCCAATCATTCCAAAAATATGGAACCAGAGAGAGAGAGAGAGAGAGAAAGAGAAAGAGAGAGAGAGAGATCACCCCATCATCAATATCCAAAAACACAGCAATAACAACATAAATATAGTAATTCTGTAATACCATATTTTCTTGTGTAAAATACAAGACATTTTGAACAGAAATTAAAGATGGCTCATATTATACATAAGTACACATTTTAAGAAATGTTTACTCTGCAAAGAAATAAAAAAGAAACCTCTTTGGAATAGTAAGAGTGGCACTAGAAGAAATGGTTACTAAAAAGATTGAAATTTTATTCTGACAAAAAAAAAAAAAAATAGATAAAAACGGCTGTACTACTTACTAGGTTGCTTTATACATAAAATATTTTATTTCCTTTTTTTTTTGTTGTTTTAGAAAAATGGGTTTGTATTATAGACAAGGAAATATGGTACAATTCAACAATGTACAAGACAATATAAAGAAATATTCTCAGAGAACGTCATCAACAGTTAACAACATTTGTTTCCAAAGATATTAAGCCGAATAAAACTATATTTACGCCAGAAAGAATACAATAATATTTAGAAGATGGCTTGATGGCTAAGATAGTTGCATATTATGGATCCAAGTTATTTTAGTAACCCCCCCCCCCCCCATCGCCAATTGATATTAAACAAAACTGACACAAGATTGAAAGTAGGTCATAAAATATCTTAAACATCATGTGACGTTAACAAATAAAATCTTCACCATTTTAATGTCAATGATAAACTTTGAAACACACCTAAAACGACACACGATGGTTAAAAGTGCTTAAAAATATTTTTCAAAAGAATTTTGGACAGTTAGTATTTAATTCAGAAAAATGAAACCCAAAATGACCATCTAAATGTCATTAAGCCAGTTTTGTTTTTTTTCTATATTTTCATTTTGTATGATTCTGGCTCTTTTCCTCTTCTGATGAGAAGCGTTTAGCTTTGAAATGCCATGACCTAAAGAGTTTTGTTTTTTTCTTAATTTTCCCCTTAACTTTTCCTTATTGTTCTGATGATATAATAAAGTTATATATAATTTTTATTTCTCATCTTTCATTTAATCATATTGTTTGCTCCTCTTAATAGTGTTGAGTTTTTCTTAACTTGATAAGTTTTGCTTTGTTAAAGATTTACTCTTTGATAACATAATTATACTATATATATATATATATATATATATATATATATATATATATATATATATATATATATATATATATATATATTAAAGCTTCAGTTTTTAATCTCAAGAGAAATTAATTTATAAGTTTTTTTGTTTTTTTTTTTACAAAGGAATCAACACTTATCAAGGCCTAGAGGCCACTCGATGACTAGGGTTAAAGAGTGTGCAGTAGTCAAAGGGATAATATCATAGTAATCGTTAGAAGTGTAAATTTGATAAATTGGATTACTTAAGGTGAAGATTCAACAAGAAGTTTGGAACATTTATAAATAGAGAATGGAAAAAAAGTAGATTCAAATGAAAATACCTTTATTTTCCTTTAAAGAGATTCATTTTTTGAAATTCAAATTCTGGAATAAAAACACATGTGGCATTTTTCTCATTCCGTGATATTATCTTTCATCCAATCTAACTGCACTGTGTAAATACAGACTGCTCCCTCCATATCAGGATCTTATTTTTACAGTGCTTTAATTGGCTGACTACACTCTATTCACAGAATACTAGAATATAATTGCCGAACACTCAAATACTTTCATTCTTCACATGTAAAAAAAGTTCAATCCTCAATGTATAAAATGAATGCTCACTCAAATTTGTTTTTATCTTAATCGTTCATTATTATGGCATACTTTCCTCATTGTGAACAATATATAAGCAACTTATCAAACGATTCCCAACGGTAAATTTGATTATAGCGGACTATGCACTGTGGCAAACAAGACTTACTCTCTTTAACAGTTAAGTAATGCCCGCACAGATGTACAGTCCACTAGCTGCCAGAGATTTACCAGGTCACAGATGAAAGGTTTTGAGTTTTTCTTCTTCAAGATTAGTTGCTTTACAAACGGTTGAAATAGTGTTGGACCAATAAATAAATTCGATTTCCCACCCACCTATACCCCCCACCAAATTAATAAATAAATAAACCACTTTATAGCTAAATACTTAGAGGTTTGAAAATAACTGGAATCGGTAATTGTATCGGAATTGGGGAAAAATTGGAATCATCCAATCACTTGGTCGTCTACCCTACAACATCCCTCCGGATAGAATAGCTCTGATTAATCAATTATTTGCTGTTGGACAGCAAATCAGCCAAGAAACCATAATTTGGCCAAATTCTGTGACACCCTAATTGTTTAGTAATTGTCTGTATTTTTGAGAAGAGGTGTTTTCATTTATTGAGATTGTCGGACTGACTTCCTTATCTTGGTTGTTATTGTCACAACGTTTCGGCCGTTTTGCCCTCCGGCCTTCATCAGGTGTTTTGTATCGAACTGGGGAACCGTTTGTTTATTCTCAACTAGAAGCAAATGTTGTTAGATGATGATGACGACGACCACACTTGTCGACTTGCAAAGTGATTAACAATAACAAAAACAACACCTACAAGCAACAAAATAGATTAAAAAAAAAAAAAAAAGATGGCTGTCCACTAAAACAAAAAAAAAGCCTCGTACTTACTTGCTTGGAAAGACATAGAATCTGTGTAATGACTCTGTACATTGGCTGGGACTTGCAAGGCAGTAGAGGTCAAACTTGGTGGAGGAGGTAGAGGGGATGCAAACATACTGTGGGGACCTGGATGACCAGAAGAGTGGTGTGGATGTAGCGGAGGTGGCGGTGGCGGAGGAGGAGGGGGAGGCGGAGGCGGTGGTGGCGGAGGAGGCGGCGGAGGGGCAGAGGGATGATGGGAGTATGATTGCGTGTGACTGTGTAAGGAGCTCAGTGGCGGCAGGTGCAGGTTCGGCGCTTGCGAGATGCTCAACGCAGATGAGTACAACTGCTGAGCACTAGGACTGAAAAAGATAGAAAAGAAAAAAAAAAAAAAAATATATATATATATATATACATACATACATAAAAAAATGCAAAATCTGAAGTCACATCTAAATAATTATAAATCATATTTAAAATTTTGATAAACATCATACTGAAAAAAAAAAAAAAAAGAAAATTACAGAGGCTTTAAAAAAAAAAAATATTTCACATAGATACTCCACTATACTGTTGCATCATACTCATGGGCCAGGTTTAATAACGTTACTAGTTGATTTTTCCCTGGGACGGGTAACTGAAATATGTTCTTGAGGGAGAATGATAAAGACAGCGCAAGCTTTAACCCTTTAGATATCCACATTTCCTGAATTCAGAGTTGTTTCTTGAAGGTCAATTCCCACAACAAGGGTTTTAGCATCCCTGTCTATCCAAAATCTGCATTGTGATAATTTTGCATCCGCATCTACTTTGCAAATGATTATGCATCCTTCTGTCAAAGGATTAAACTAACCAATTATGTAACAGCGCAGATGCACGTATGTAAATGCATGCGACGTGACGTCACAGGTGAGGAAAAAAGGGACTATAAAAAAAAGAGAAAGACAATGATCACGAGAGAAATAAGATAATGCTCAAGATCTTGTGAGAGGCGTGGAGAATGTTCTAGATCACGTGGATGATGTGACATGGCTGTACCAATGAGGAAATAAATGTTGTTGCAAGTCGGAGTTATTTCCTAGTCCTTGTCTTGGTCTCCTTTGCAACTGAAACTGCACACATTGTGTGTTGACCTACCCTATATTAGTATATTTTTATATTTCTTCTAAGCTCTACTAATGTATTGAGGACTAATCAATATCTAACATTATCTAACACAACTGATGAACCTTGAATCAAACTGTGTCAATCATACCTACTAACCTTATGAATCTGGCAAACCATATTTACATTTAACTTCAAAAAGTCCCTATTACAGCTATGTATAGCAATGGCTAAACATCAGGTTCAATTATTTTCTTTAATATCATGGAAAAAAATAAAAGCAAAATATTTTAATGTAACATGTGTAAGAGATTGAGATTTGAAAGGATATAGTATCAAAAAAAGTGGATACGAATTACTAAACTAAAAGGTCATATGATAAAATAGAATATAATTCTTTTTAGCTTCAAATATACTTCATCAAGACTGCATTTTTTGGTTCTCTATCAGAAAAATGAATACCAATCACTATGAACATATCAATAAAACAAAAACATTTGATTTGTCAAGAACATATTTGTACGAAAAGGTATTTTCATTTATTATAGCAAATAAAACTCAGTAGCAGTCTTGACTAGAAATAAACAACTCTGTCTTGCAGCGACAACATTGGAGCCAAATGGTTCTGAATTTTTGTGGGTTGATTATTCATATTTGGATTCTTTAGACTACTGTTCTTATGAATCGAGTGTTATTTTCACCATGGTTCAGTCAATATAACCTCCCACGTTTTTTAGGTGCATCTTATCAAACTTGGGGAAACTGCGCAGAATTTCAACTTTCAAATTACAATTGCCTAGTACTTAGGATTTCTACCCAGTCATAGCTGACAGAACAAGAGCATGCAACACCCCATGGATTAAATAAAGGGTTCCATTTGAAATTCTATGCAGATTCCAGAGTTTGATAAAATACACATGAAGCCGGGGGTTACATCAAACATTGTGAACATAACAGTCAAGATGAGAACAATAGTCCAAAGAATCCAACTGGTATGATTGGAGCCAAAATTCCATCAAAAGTTTGTTACCATTAATGGACGCATTTTATATTAAGAAAAAGTTTCTGGTTATATTATTATACATTTAGTGGTCTATAAAGTTTAAAATGTTGATAACTATTGGTTTAGATTATTCAAGAAGTAGTGATCGCATGGAGAGATAACTCGTGCCTCATTTGTTTCTATAAGAGTTTTTATGCATTGCAAACTGATGATCAAACATAACCTTTTGGAAGACAGGTGCAGAAAGGGAAGTCCTTTACAAAATATTGATAAACCCATTTTCCCAATTTTAAGAAAATTAAACTCACCTGGTCCACCCGACAGAACTCTTATGGTATGGCAAAGGTTCTTTTTCTTTAAGGACAGGATCTTCGCGCCGATGTGGAGCTCTCGGAGATGGCGGTGTTCGCTTTGGGGGCTCACGAACGATAGCTGGCACTGGCGGTAGAGACTGCTGGATCGGAGCAGCCTTAGGCTGAGGCGAAGGGCTTTTTATTGTCGGTGGGGGAGGTAGGATGACAGGCTGAGGAGGCGGAAGTGGAGGGGGAGGTGGCGGCGGCGGAGGCTGCGGTGTGGGGGGCCTCGGCCCATTGATCGACAATGGTAGGGAAGATGGAGAAGAGGTTGAGTGGCCGATCGCTACACTGGAGGATGCAGGGATCGGATAGGCGAGATTGGCATTGGAGTGGACAAGCGCCGGGCTTGAGCGGACACTAGTTGAGTTTGAGTGTGAAAGGGTTGAATGAGAATATGTTGAGTGAGAGTAGGCTGAATGGGATATAGTGGTGTGCAATAACGGTGTGTTAGGGGATGAAGACGGCAGGCAAGGGTGAGAGTAGGGCGATGGCAGAGATGCAGTTGGAAAATTATTATTATTGGTATTGTTTGTATTATTATTATTATTATTGTTAGTGATATTATTATTATTATTAATATTATTATTAAAATTGTTGCTGATGTTAGTGGTGGTAGTTGGATTGTTGATAGAACTAAGGTTGTTAATGCTATTACTTAAATTGATGTCATGAATAGGGGTTGTAGTTGTCGCAGTTATAATACTACTGTTGTTATTAGTATTATTAATATTAACCGCACTGCTGCTTGTGATGTTGGTAGTGTTAGTGGTATTTTGGCTTAAATTTTGACTTATATTTTGACTTAAATTTTGACTTATATTTTGGCTTAAATTTTGACTTACATTTTGGCTTAAATTTTGGCTTAAATTTTGACTTAAATTTTGGCTTAAATTTTGACTTAAATTTTGACTTAAATTTTGGCTTAAATTTTGACTTATATTATGATGTGAGAGAGCTGGAGTGGTGCCCACTAATGTGGTAACTACCGTACTGATGATGGGGGAGTTAGTCGGGGTGATAGTAGGTGCTATCACTAGGCTGGTTGTATTTGCTTGGGATGGGACCACGGTGGGGACGACGGCAACAGCAGGGGTGGCAGTAGTGGTTCTGGTCAGGGCAACAATTGGGGGCAATTTGTTTGCACTGTAGGTGGTGGCCGGTAGAGTCGAATTGCTGGTCACTGCACTGATGATTGGACTGTTGCTAAGGAGTCCGTTGTTGCTACAACTGCTACTACTGCTCAAGTCACATGTAGTCGTTGTTGTAGTGGTTGTTGTAATAGTTGTACTAGTAGCAATTGTAGTTGATGTTATATGATCACTATCTTCTGAAAAAAAAAAGAGAGAGAAATGTTAGTTACTTTGAAAATTTAATCATTTTTCTACAAAGGCAAAATATAATGCAAAACTTATTTAACAAAAAGGTCCTGAATATGACCTTAAACTATATCCAATGGTGAGGCCCCAGCTTGCGGGCTTTGGAGAGTGTGGAGCCACCCTTTGTCATTGCTTCCAGGTCCACTCTGATCCGGAGTGGTAGTACCTGTTAGGGTCCCAACTATGGGTTAAATAGAAACCAACGTGAAAAAAAAACAACCCAAAACATAGTATTAAAAATTTTTTCTTCAAAATCACTGGATTCAGCATTAAATAACCTGAAAAGGGTTGATATGCCATAAAACAAAAACAATCAGCCAACCAAGAACTTAACAAAAAACTTCAGCATTCCCCTATGTGGAGATGTTAAATGTGTTTTAGGTGTTGTTGCCATATTTGAAGCAGGAACACAAATTTTAACAAAAAAAAAACAAAAAAAAAAAACACATGTATTCTGACAGTATAACACAAATTGTGACGGAATATTACCAGAGAAAACAAATACAGGAAAAAGATACCACATCTTCTTGAAAGTTTGTTTTGAACTTTAACCCCCCCCCCAAAAAAAAAAAAAATGAAAACTGACTTGTTTAATGGTTGATCAAGCACAGGATAATATTTTTCTGGGAAATAAGAGATAAAATTAAGTATGCTTAATTTTTACAACATTCTCCTTTTTTTTTGTTAAACTAATTTTGTCACATTAATATATAATAACTTACTATCGAATCTTAAAAATAGAAATATTTAATTTAAATAAGTCTTATTTAAATGTTTACATTGAATAATAAAAAAAAAAAAACAGCTAAAAAAAAATTTTTTTTTAATGGATATAATTACTTCAAAGAAACAGAGAGAATATTGCTCTGACTTAACAGAAATTGATGGAAATACAGGATTTTAAAAGAATTCCTGAATTGCAAGTCAAAAGAGAACGATAGGAGTGATTCGAAACCATGACCCCAAAGTTTGAGACGTGAGGCTTTACCACTGAGCTAATTCCCACCAGTACTGGAATATATCACATTTTTATACATGTCATTTTACTTGATTAACATTAAAGTCAAAATGCTCTTTCAGTCATACACAGTTATTTTTTTTTAAATATTACTCAATCCAAAAAGTAAGTTATATTTTAGGATGTATTGATATCTAGGGTTTGAATCTTTAATTTGATGTGCTCACTGCAAGTAGCCACACTGAACTGATGAGTTTTGTAGAGAAAAAAAAAAAACAGTGGTTGATTCTCTCTCTATCTTTATATATATATATATATATATATATATATATACATACACACACATACTGCTATAAATTTGTTTTTTTTGTGTGTGTGTGTGTATTGATATTCATATTAAGAATTTTTTCTATTTATTAGTCGCGTGCAAGCGACTCTATAAGTCGGTCTGTCGGTCAGTCCGTAACACTTTTGTGCTTGGCCTTTTTGGTAAATATCAAAGGTCTGTTCTTAATAGATGCTGTTCTTAGCTTTTTAAGTTTTTCTTGGCCTTTTGGCCAAGATCAAAGTGTAAAAAAAAAAAAAAAATTTTACACACACACACACACACACAGAAATTGTAAATATATTCTTTTTTGCAAAAATGCTGGGGTTCTCATTAGTTAGTTTAGAGTCCACAGAGTGAATGAGGTATTGTGGTAAATGTTGCCAGTCAAGAGTAAAGTCGCCAAAGACTCCATTTTCACTTTAGTAACAAAGACCCTGCAACACTCCCCATCCCACTTCTTGTATGACCTTGTGCCTAAGTTTGTTTACAAATGTTAATTTTTTGCTTTTATTTTTTGAATTTCTCATTATTTAATTGTAAATTTTTTTTCATTATGGTAATAAACTATATAAACAAGATCAAAGTGTAGTATCTGTTCCGGCAGATACTGCAAGCAAAGACCATATGTGGGGGGAGTTGGTCCTCATTTACCCTTCACTCCTCACATTAAAAATCGGCCTTGTGCCTAATTTGCTCGGTGGGGGAGCAAATAAATACCCTTTTCTTGGCGTTTTGGCCAAGATCAAAGTGTAGTATCTGTTCTTACTACATGCTGTACTTATGTTTGTAACTTTGTGATATAAAATGGGGGATCACTTTTCTGTATGAATTTAATGTAAAATGATCACCCACTTTACAACCAGTCAGTCTCAAAGCCATTCAAGTCATTCTCCAGATCATTCAAGTTGTTTTTGAAGGATTCCAATTATTTTTTAAGCATTCAAGTCATTCTTAAGGTCATTCAATTCATCCTTAAGTTCATTAAAGTCATTCTAAGTCATTTACTTTTTATTTATTTAAGTCATTTCAGCCCATTTTTCGGTCATTTTAGTTTATCTTTAAGAATTTCATGTCAATCTTACAATCACGCATTCATTCATTACACGGGAGCACGCGACTAATGGCTATCGGCCTTATTTAAAAAGAAAATACAACTTTGTTATATATGGGTCATTGAATTGCAGTCATCTGCAAAAGATATAGCTAATTTGCATATTCTTTTAAACATTCATTTTAATTAATTCCCTATTAGTTGCTTCGGTATTCTGATGGGATGATCATCTTTAGTTAGCTATTACATGTAATTATATTCATGCGGATATTCTAAATGATTTATACTTGCGTAATATTTGCATAAAAAGGTTATAGTAAATACCAGCCTCTTTCTATATATATTTATGTATAATTGTTTAAAAAATTTTGCCTATCAAACTCTTCTGTCAGTTTTTGGTATATAGAAATGAAACTTAATATATAGCGTATTCGAACCCATGTGGAACTTTATATTTGGGTTTTAGCCAGGGAAAATCTGTGCAAAAATTAAAGAAATGGAATTCGCCAGGTGAAGGTCGAATGACGGCATTACAAATATGCATGCGTAACGTAATAGCTATTGTTCATGTTTTAATCTTTAACCTTGCAGAAAACTTGTATTTATACTTCAGGCATTAATGTTAAAGAAAAAAGTAAATCGTTTTGGTTTTGATTCTTGGTGGTGGCGCATGAGACATTTTTTATTGGGGCCAAAATCTGCATTAATCAAAATATCATATTTAAGCGCATTTTACGACTAGGCCATGCTGGGAAACCTGCTAGTATATATATATATATATATATATATATATATATATATATATATATATATATATATATATATAAAACAGTCTAACATGGAAAAGGGTAAAGAAATATTTTAATGCGAACTAAAAAAAAAAAAAAATAGCTACTGCCTTTGCTGTAGATTCAAAGATACCTATCAGTCTTGAAGGAAAAAAGAAAAAAAAAAAGAGAGCCAGAGAAAATTTTAGAAGATAATTGAAAAAAAAAGAAAAAAAAAAAAGCCCCTTGAGAGCTGGATTGATATTTTTGAGCAGACTTGGTTGGTTTGAACTCTGCTGAAAACCACAATCGATAAAAAGAAAAGAGGAAGAGCGAGTAAAACGAACTGGGGTTAGTACAGAGAGAGAGAGAGAGAGAGAAGGTAATGTGTGTGTGTGGGGGGGGGGGTCTACAACTACCCCCCCCCCTGCTACAGTCAAACCTCAAAGGGGAACAATAGATTAGCAGAGATACAAACACAATGACAGTGTTATCATTATAAACCTCAAGGGAAATCATCCAAGCAGATAAAAGAAAAGAGACAAGAGAAAACAAGAATATAAGACTCCAATAGAGACGTTAGCTTAATCTAAATACCTGACTCCTTGTTTTGTTTGCTGCATAAATAATAACAAATATTACGTTTTTGTGAATTGCTACTGTTTTTTTTTCTCCTATTCTTATCATTTTGTTTTTGCTTTTTTTTTTTTAGATTAAGACAACATTTTTTGCTTCGAAAAAAGATCATTTTATAAATGCAACACCAGATGTTTCATGTTGAGACGCTACTTTTTTTTTTTTTTTTTTTTTGCTTCATAAAAGCCAATTCAAATTTTATTTGGTTTTAAATCAGAATTCATGCTCTCACGCAATCACAGGACTTGAACTCTAAATCAAAAGATTTCATACTGAAACAAATGAACTTTACATCCTTTAGGTTTGGTTTGTTAATTATGGAAATGGAAACGGCACTAACCCTATGCGGGTTTAATCGACGTCCTCCAAAGGAAGAAGTTCCGTGGGAGTATAAAATTCACAAGCGGTTCCCAGTCACATGCATATCCCCCGTTCCGTTAGAGGAGACAATGTTAGGTTTTTCAACTCTTGCAGGGAGGTGTTGACGTCCTCCTACATACAGTGCTTGAAATTCCCAAATTGGTCACCCATCTGGTACTGACCGGGCTCAACGTCGCTTAACTTGAGTGATCTAAGAAGAAGAATCAGTGTGCCAACATGATTATGCCGTACTTATTTGCTAGTTATATGGCATATGAACCCTTTTTGAGACTATTTGATACCAAAACAAAACCCTGCTGAATACAAAGTGCTAGCTATAGTTAAGGGAAATTATGTGTTCATATTTTTTTCCAATAATGTAATCAAAATGCAATAATATTCAATCTTGAGTATACCATCCAAGCAGCAATTCCTCATCTATCATACAAAAAAAATATCGTACATCAACGGTTGGCAACGTGGATGGTAACAGGACTCTCCATGCTTACCTACAAAGAGATAAATCTGTTCTCATTTGAGTGGCCAAGGATGTGACGAGACCTGATTCCAGCATACAGCATCATCAACGGGAATTTTAATCTTTCGAGGACTTTTTTCACTTCAGCACCAAGTCATGGTCTTTGCATGTACAAGCAAATATAACATTATCACTTTTCTGTCCAGAGAAGGTTGTGACGATGCCTACCATATCGAGTTTCAAAATGGCGATGAATAAACATTTAGATTGCTTATAGTATTTAAATATCTTCTGTCTTTTTACATGGCTTATTGCACTTTGCTATTTTTTTTTTTTTTATTAAGGTTTGAACTAGTCCAAGACAATTTTGGAATATGTTGGAATCCATTGTACCACAAACACACACTCTCTATTCAATTTGGTAATGCACTGACCAATGAAGGAGGTGCGTTACTTTGTTTTGCTTAACAGATATAATGAATAAAACACTAGGTATCTTAAGAGATGAAATGTAGCTTCGTTTATGTAGACAAAATCAAAAACAGATATTCTTAAGATGTGTTCCTTCAATCAATACATTTAGTGATGAAAACGATCTATATATTAATATGATAGCGTGCGTGTTGTGTTACGCTTACATCTTTTTTCTTTCGAGTGACTTTCGTTTAATTGTTATGACCATCCATTTCTTGTAATAAATGATTTTACCAAGAATTCTTCATAAGTTTTGGTTTCGGTTTCGATTATAGTTGAAGGAACTTATGTTATATATACACATTTTTTTTTAATAAGTTTTAGTTTCAGTTTCGATTCAAGCTGATGCATCCAAGTCATATGGATATATTTTTTTTTATTTTTGAAATCACAATTTTATAATATACAAGAATAGATAGAAAATTAACTCTATAATAATAAATATAAAATTTGCATGAATTAAAATATCATATTTAAGCGTATTTTAACACTGGGCTATGCCAGGCGTCCCTGCTAGCTTAGATAAATATTTTGTAGTCTTAACAAAAGAGCTACAATAATATCAGGGTGTCTCTATTTATGCTGAACATCCACAGAACGCTAATATCAATATATTACATATGAAAGAGTCTGCTGTGGAATTTCCACAGGTCTTGCTAGTATTTTATAATTAAGTATTATGAACCAAAGAAAATGCTATTTTAAACTTAAGCATGGCAAACTGACGAATGTGTTATTTGAAATTTAAGCATAACAGTGCTATTTTCAAATAATGAACCAGACTGCTTAAAAAGATGACAAAATTTCTATTTGGAAAGAATTTTCTTTCACAATGCTTATTTCAGACATTAGCATGGCAGACCAACGAAAATCCTATTTTAAACTTGAGCATGTTAAAACAAAGAGAATGCTATTTCAAACCTAAGCATGACAGCCTGGAGGAATACTATCTGAAAGTGACAAATAATAGATAGAACCTCTTAGAGAGATGCACGAATACATCCTCCAAAAAGTACAAGCAAGGGTTGAAAACCTGAATGTAATTCTGGAAATGGTCAAAAATTTGCAGAAATTTTTCAGCATCGGAGCGAAAATATTATAAAATGGCAACTCAGTTGGAATGATTGGATATAGGGATGGTAGGATTCTTTCAACGCTGTGAATAATTTCCACAACTGGGAAGATGCGCAAAGAAATAATGAGAACGAAAAAGAAAAACATGCGAAATTTAATTGCTTCGTATTTTCTGAGGATTATCCAATAAGATACAGAAAAAAAAATGATCTGTACGGCTGTCAAGGCCTCAGTGTTTCGAGTAATTGACTGTAATCTTTCCTTCCTTCTTTTTATTTCCTCCCTCCTTTTCATTAATTCTCGCACACCCCAAAATTCCAGAAGGTGCATTTTTTTTTTTGCCTTGTTATTATAATAATTTAAGGTAAAAAATAAAAAAAAAGATAGAAATATATTTTGTAAGAAGAAGCCAACCAAATAGATTCTAAGATTCTGATCTTTTGACAAAGAAGTAACGATAATGCACAAGGAAGCCGAATATGTGTTCGCGACAGAGGGAGGGGAGCATTAGGAATATTAGAAGGAGCTTTATCTCTCTAAACACTAATCGAATCCTCCCCGGAGCAGGAGGCACATCTACTGATATTCAGAGTTACACCCCTATCGTTGCTCTCGGATGGCACCAGCTGTAGATGCAAACAGAATTTAATGGCTTCTCGCGTCAGGAAGGTAGAGTTGGAATGGAAGGGGTTGAGCGAAACAAGAACAAAAGACCCCAATCTCCAATATTCAAACTCCTGATAAGAGCTGGAAGGAAAAAAAAAATGTTAAAAAAAACACACACACACACAAACAGATACTGGTGAGTAGATCAGATAACGGGATTTTTTTTTTTAAAGATTTTTTTTTATTTAATCTATTTTATTTCTTTGTTCATTTTGTTGTTGTTCCTTTTGAAAACTTAATCTCAGAAAAGACGAACTTGCTTACATAATGAGGTAGAGATTAGTTTACGGTTTTAATCAATAGATATTCCCAATTGTGCACTACATCGAGAGGTATCGACATTTTGTGTGAAGATTGCAAGATTGTTCTTTCTCATCTCCTCCTTGCTCTCCCCTTATGCGTGCACATGTATATTTACGCAGACAGCTTATATGCTCTGTCTACTGATTACTTCAAAAGAGGATAGAAGAAAGACAAATTATAAGAAACAAGAACAAAAATGTACTAATATGCTGCTATTTGCTATGAAGCTAAATTCTTTTTAAAGGAGACTGCATGGTAAAATTTGGATGTAGGGATGAGGGGAACAGCAAATACAGCTTATGATTTTTTTTTCGTTTTGTGTTTTCACCTTTTTTTATTTGCTTCCTTACCTTCATTTATTTATTTATTTATTTTTTTTGCACCAATAATTCACCCACCCTCCTCACATAATACAAAGGAATTAAAAAAAAAAGGTTATAAATAAATTCTATTAATTATACGATTAGCAAACTGCTTATATACAGGGTAACCTAAAATGATCTTACACATTTGTTGGTAAAAAAAAAAAATAAATAATAATAACAATTAAATAAAGAAAATATTTTTTAAATGTACGTAGAATGTCATTTTATTTCACACAGTCTTAAATATTAAATCGGCCACATGTTTCCCATCATTGATAAAACACGATTGTAGACGTTGATAAGTTTTCAATAACTCGATGGATCATTTCAGGTGGAATATCAGCAATTTCAGAACGAATAGCTCGTTTTAATTAAAGAGATCAAAGGCGGTGGTTGAATACTTTTGACTTCAAATATCCCCACAAGAAAAAAAATCACAGGGGTTTAGAGCAGGCGATCTTGCAGGCCAACCAATATCACCACACAAAGAAATTAAATGAGTCAGCTTTATTTTTTTTTTATTACTGTATTTTATAATTTTTAACATGAAAGTGTTGTGTACGCTATTTACATATACCCAACATGTATGAAATCCGACAACATCATAAAAGTCCTTAATACAAAATTAATACCAACATTGAAGTCCTCATAAGATTTTGCACAAGATATTTGCTTTTGGCATAGGGCTTCATTTTCAATTGTCTCCTCAGATGGACACATATACTGTGCAAATATAGATATGAAACAAAAGTGGGAAGGAATTTTCTTGTTTAAATTAAATATTTAAAATCATAAACTAGCTGGCAGTAAAGACAAAAACTATGCCAACAAAATGTCTGCCAGTTTCTGAAAGACTCTTTAAGATTCCAATGTAGAAAATATCGCCGCCCACCGCTATTACATCAGCGGGCAGCAGCATAACTTTGCTAGTTTCTGTATTCTGTGACTAATGAAACAATAAACTACACCTTTTTGTTTTCATCTTCTATTTGCTTTTATTTTATTATTAATAGTAGTAGTAACAGTATAAGTAGTATTAGTTGTTGTTGTTCGACCACAGATTTAATTAGCTTGTCAATTAGAAAAGAGATTATAATTGTTAATTATTGTTTGGGCAACTGACAGATATCTGAAGGTAATTTGTGATTTTGACAAACATCAGAACAATAATATTTTTTTTTTATATATAATCATTAACACCCTGTCTACATTTTTGTACTTAGTGTTAAGATGAGCACAAAAGACAATTAGTTTTTTCTGTCAAATGATTGTCTCCAGCCTTTTTCTCACTCCACACCAACTCCACAAAAAAATATGGAAATTCAATCGGAATAATAATGGCCTTCATTTTGTCTCGAAAGAGAATGGACACCCCTGTAACAGTATCTGTGTAACTGTGAAGCAAGGGATATGCAATCTCTATTACACCTCTCTGGAGTCGGTACTGCCTGATTCCAGTGGCAAAGAAAAGTTCAGAACGACTGGAACCAATGCTGACATAAGCAAAGAGCACATACAGCACTTGGTATTCCCAAATGGTCACCCATTTTAGTATTGCCCAAACTCAATGATGCCTAACTTTGGTGATCTAACAGGAACCGATGTGCCAGCGTGAATAAGGACACAGGAAATCAAACCACTAAAAGAGAGAGAATACATATTCTTTTCTAGAATTAAAAAAAAATCCTCCAAGTAATGTAAGAATAATTTCCCAGTCCACAAGCGGTCTAACTTCGAAATTTGTTATTGACATTAAATATTACTTTTAATCAAATTATTTTGTATGAAAATTACCATCTATAATATAAATCTCACCTGTCTGTTTAAATGTATGTATGTATGTTTGTATGTATGTCTGCCTAAAACTTTTGACAGAGGCGACGGATTTTCATGAGATTGGTACCATTTTGAAGCTCGACCCTTCAGACGACAAAGATCGAAAAATTGGCTAAAAACATTAATTCCTTCACCCTCAACTGGGCACTTTTCTATAGAGAGGGGGCCACTTTTTTCAACAATATTTTCGAAAGTCATCCCCTCTTTTCGATTGACTAGCCTTAATTTAAACATTCATCACTTATGATTTGATGATGGAAAGAATAGCAAAGACATCACATTTTTTTTTTTTTTTTTTTACATTCTTTCCACCTTCGCGGTATGAGTTCGAGCCTGCCTGCCTACTACCACTTTTTTTTTTTGCGCAACACACACCTCAAAAACACCCGGGCAACGCTGTGCACCCAGGCTAATTTTAGATAAAAACTATAATGTTTAGCATATATCAAAGTGCAGTCTACCTTTTTCTCCTTTCTTTAGAGCCAGATTTAACAGAAAAAATAAATTTTTATTGAAATTACCAAAATATTTATTCTCACCTATCTATATGAATAACTAAGACTTTCGTGTTGACAATAAAGTTATGAATGAAATTTCTATTATTTTCAATTTTGGTTTCAATTAGTGAATTTTGTGAAGCGATGCAAACATTTCCACATTGTATATCGGAATGAATTTTTTTTTTTCATATATCACTTTATTATATTTTTATCAAAACAGTTCACTGCTATTGAAATACAGATGAAAAGACAAAAATACCCTTTTGAAGAAGCAATTTGCACAACTAATTTTTTAAAACAATTCAAAATAAATTAATGTTTGGCGGTATTCATTTGTAATTTTATAGTCATATTATATATATATATATATATATATATATATATATATATATATGTTTGCCAGCTAGTACATTTAAATTAATAAATGTAAAAGTTTCCTTTTTTTTTTTTTTTTTTTCATTTATCACTATAAAAAACAAATGGATGACATTTATTTGAATCAAGTAACAGGTAGACTCGACGTTGCCCGGGATTGAATGATGATCAACAAATGTTTCACACTCCCATATTTTTATTGTCATCAAAGTTAGTGAAATCACCCATTTTTCAATCAAATCAATTACCTGCTCTAGTTAGTTGGCGACTCATTATTAAGAGGAAGCTTCACATGTTCCCGCAGTGACAGCCTACAATATATTGTAGTCTACATTGCACTGTAGAGAATCTACAATTGATTTTATATAATTATTATATACTCGTGACTGGAGAATGGGAGAAACATGTGTTCAAGACATAGTTGGAAAATGACAACGAGCGAACCACATGGGTAACAAGAGCGAATTCAAAGGGCATGGTAGACGACAAACTAAATGAATTGCTTAAAACAAGATGCAAGATAAAATAAAAGAATTGGTTTGGGCATCGGAAAATCAGCACAAATATTTTAATAATTCCGGTAATCACAAAAGATTTTTTCGCTTCGGATTCCCAACATCATCTTATCTAGTATATCTATAAAAGTGAGAATGAGTATGTGTGTGAGGACACTTCTCAACCTATATAACCAACAAATTTTTTATCTATTCACTTATAATTTGGTATATAGGGTATTCAGACATGTGGAAAACTTTGTAATCCATTTTCATCTGGAAAAAAGGGCTGCTAAGGGGTCAAAATTGAAAAATTGATATGTGAAAGGCCACTGGATTTTTATCTATTTTCAACTGTTTCCCGACTGCGCATGTGCAGTCATGAAATATGACAGATTCTTTACTTTAAGTATGAGTTGGTTTGAAAACTATTTAAAAGTCATGTCAAGCTGGTGTAATGGTTATCGTACTTGACTCAACTCAGCTTGAGTATTATTGTTTTTACTTACAAGAAGTGAACTGTTTAGAAAAACATAATACTCGCATACAAATGTCTCAGTTTCTTTCTGCACTTTTTTTTACTTCATTTTTTTTTTTTTTTTTAAGGAATTTAATGTTACGTTTAATACCTACGGTATTTCTGTTTATAATCGATAAGAATTCTGCATTAATTAGAATATAATATTTATTCATATTTTATGACCAGGCAACGCCGGGCGGCCTGCTAGTACATAATAAAATAAAGAAAGCCTAAGATGTGTACAATAGACTAAAAATATCAATAAATGCTCCTCCAGATTTTTGTCCGCTAAAACTAATTACTTGTCCTTTGTACCGTTAAAAAAAAAAGAAAAGTTTATTCCTGCAAAATAGATTACATCTAAAGAGTAAAGCAATTATTCTTTTAAAACATACGCCATATTTTTTACAAATTCATGTGCAGCTGCGAGAAGGTTCTGAGTACATAAAAAAATTGACAGCAAAATAAAGGATGAGGGTTTTGGTAAGTTAGGTAATTGGGCCTTTAGAATGTTCACCAGGAGTTAGAATTTGAGAAATTTGGGCCCACCCTGTTTTGACAGGCAGGACCAAAGAGAAAAGATTCTCGGTGCCAACTGTTGCTTTCTATTTCCTCAGCTATTCTTTGATTCGTTGGAAGATAATGTCAAGATCAAAAGCCATTGGATGAACTTTGAAATTTTTGCACATGAAAATAAGATTTTTATTTAACGTTTTTTTTTATATATATAAAATAATTTTGAATGAAATAAAAATAAAAAGTGAGAATGTGACAGGGAAGAATATTAAAATGAAAAGTAAAAAGGAAAGAATAAAAGAAGAGGAATGGAATAAGGGAAAGTGAGAAAGAGAATAAAGAGAATAAAATAAGGGATGAGGAAGAGGAATGAAATGATAAACGAAGAGGGAAAGAGGAATGAAATGATGAAGGAGGAGGGGAAGAGGAATGAAATGATGAAGGAGGAGGAGGAGAAGAGGAATGAAATGATGAAGGAGGAGGGGAAGAGGAATGAAATGATGAAGGAGGAGAGAAAGAGGAATGAAATGAGAGAAGAAGGAGGGAAGAGGAATGAAATGAGACAAGGAGGAGGGGAAAAGAAATGGAATGATGAAAGAGAAAGAGGAATGAAATGATGAAGGAGAAAGAGGAATGAAATAGAGTAGGAGGAAGGAAGAGGAATGAATTGATGGAGGAGGAAGAAGAGGAATAAATTGATGGAGAAAGGGAAAAGGAATGAAATGGAGGAAGAGGAATGGGGAAGCGGAAAAAAGAATTAAATAGGCGGAAGGGAGGAAAGAAGAGTGAATTGAGGAGGAGGGGAGAAGAACAATATTTAGCACAAAAAACTTTTTATGTTATTTAGTACAAAAAACTTTTTATGTTATTTAGTACAAAAAACTTTTTATGTTATTTAGCACAAAAAACTTTTTATGTTATTTAGCACAAAAAACTTTTTATGTTATTTAGTACAAAAAAAAAAAGAAAAGATTTTAAGAACACTCAATTTTCACAACAATAAGCTGTGTTCCGAAATTCATAATGATTAGTTAATTAGTTTAGGAGTAAATCCTGTACACAGAAATATATAAACATACGCATACCAAAGTTCACATAGATAGGGATATACACTATTAACAAACTTGTTTTTCACTTATTCCCGAGATTCAAACATTTTGACATTAATTTGTAGTTCCTATGTTTAAGCAGACTTTTCAGTCATGAAGTTTCTATTCTTATTCATTTGGTAGTAGTAGTAGTAGTAGTAGTAGTAGTAGTAGAACCATTCCTGTTACTGCCATCACAAATTCCTCGCAGCTATATTAAGATGCACAGATGAGAACATCATTACATTTATTACCTTTGACTAGTTTTTCTTATGTTTATTTTGCCTTTTTACTCTGGCCATTTTTAGCTGTTCTATTCTTTGGCGAACGAGAGACGATAATAAAGAATCGACAGTTGCTCGATGGTCTTGGGATTGAATGTCTACGGTCAGTTTTAATATAAAAGATGCTAAGTGAAAAAATTCTCAGTAAAATAGATCACATGTAAGCTTAGAGAAAAGAAAGCAAAAACAACTTTTTTTTTTTTTTTTTTTTGCCTTTTTGGTAGTCCATTAGAAATGTCTTATTTAATATTGTAAGAGACAAGACTGCATTAAAAGCAACAAAAGAGAGTGGGAGGAGTGCAATAACGAAGTAGTAGGAGCAGAAAAGGAGGCTGCATCATTCGATGGACATTTTCATGGAAAAACATGGGATCATATTGTTATCAATTTGAAAACAAATATTGTTCTTCGTTGAAATCTTTAAAACTAAAACGACTCTTCCTTTATAACTTAAGTATAAACGAATTTCAAATACGCTTTAATTTTAACTGACAAACTTCAACTAATAATCATTATTTCGTACTCACTAGAAGTTCTCATACCAATCGTAACTATAAAATGGGTGGATTTTATCTGAAACCAGTGACAGTAAGTGACCCCAGATTTCTTAATAGTACAATTAGCCTAGGTTCTTTCTTATAGTCATCATCATATTCAGATTAAGGTTTGTTTTACATGCTGGCATGTGTTGGATAGCTTTCAAAAATTCACCTCCAAACTAACCCATCTCTGGCCAGGTCTTTATTTATACCTCTTTCTCTCAAGTCTATTCTTATTTCTTCCTCTTGTGTTTTCCTTGGCCTTCCCCTCTCAACTATTCTATATTTATTAACCCAAGAACTCTCATCCATTCTTTAAATGTGGCCATCAAAGTCTAATCTTCTGGACACATATCCCTATACTGTCCAGATCTAATCTTCCTCTGAGGTCATCAGATCTAAGCATGTCTTTAAGATCCACGTTACACATCCATCAGACCATTCTAATACCAATTCTCTCCATGCAACACATATCCTCAACCCTCACTAGCCAGATTTCATTTCCATACATGATCATACTGTGTATACATGCCTGATAGACTCTTCCCTTGATCGACAGTGGTGGCACTCTGCTGGTTAGTAATGGCAGAAGTTCTCTGAATTTACTTTACCCATTTATAACTCTTGTGCAGGTATAAGATGCACAACATACAATTTCCTTTTGTTTCTGCATTTTTGAGATGAGGATTGGTTATTTGTATTATTTAGATTTTTTGGACTACTGTTCAACTCAGACTCCAAAGAAACCAATTAATACGAGCATACAATTTTCTTTCATCTACACAAAGAGGAAAGAGAGAGGGGGGGATAGTTATTCTATTGTACTCCTTCCACTTCTTCTATCAATCATCTTTTACTTCATTCATCTTTTGTCACATTGTCCATAAAAATAAACAAGGTAACAAGATCTACAGAGTTTTATAACTATACTAGCAGGCTGCCCGGTGTTGCCCGGTCGTAAAATATACATAAATATTATATTTTAATTCATACTGAGACATGTGCATGCGAGTATTATGCTTTTTTTTCTAAACAATTCACTTCTTATAAGTAAAAAAAAAGAAAAATACTCGAGCTGAGACTGAAATCAAAACCTAAAGACAGTGAGTCAAGTACGATAGCCATTAGACCAGCATGACACGATCTCTAAAAGTTGTTTTCAAACTACTTATTCTTAACATAAGTAATCTGTAATGTGAACACATGTGCATTCATGAAACAATTAGCAAATAGGTAAAAATCCGATAACTCACATGTACAAATTTTTCAATTTTCACCCCTTAGCAGCCCTTTTTTCCAGATGAAAACAAATTAAAAAGTTTTCCACATGTTTGAATATTCTATATACTAAATTTCAAGTGTGTAAATAAAAATTTGTTGAGTATATAGGTTGAGAAGTGTCCTCACACACATTCTCATTTTTACAAATATATAGATAAATACATGTACAACAGATGTGTTCGTGTACATGT
>NC_136518.1:75456004-75476004 GCF_053919585.1 Euprymna scolopes | reverse complement strand
TTTTCCCCTCTCTGCTCTGCTTAACCCAGCATCAATGGGGACACTACCTTCTACTAAGGTTGCTTCTTTCTTATCACTGTTTTTTCTGAGGATGCCAAACATTCTCCCATTAATTTAGTAACTCCGACCGAGAGATCTTTTTAAGATTCTAACTATCCCTTTAAGTGTAATTGTTTGTATTTCTCTTGCACTTGGTTCACCGGGTATATTCGACAGATAGTTTTTGAAATTCTTTTTTATTAGCCCGGTTGCTCCTATATTGACTGGAATGATGGATATCTTCTTAAGATTCCAGTTTCATTTCATGTCATCCTTGGTATTTTGATATTTTCTCCTTCTCAGCACTGTTAAGGCCAGCATCATTAGAGAAGCTTATTTCAACTAGGGTTGCTACTTTCTCCCTCTTGTTCCATATCACTATGTCAGGCTTAATAGCCCCATTTTCTAGGCATGTAACTAGAAATTTCGTAGTCATAGTGGGTGGTGTAAGACTTATTTCCAACTGTTCTTTCTGGTACATGTTCCCAAGACTTGTTACTACACTGGATTTTCAAATGGAGATATTTACACACTCCATTGTGTTGCATTGTAAAATAGACGTCTACCAACAGGACTTTACAACTGGATGTCAGGTGACTCACACTCTCTACTTCTGTGTGGCAGAACCTGCACTTGTTGTTATTGCTGAGACCACTCTTTCTTCAGTATGTGTAAATATGTGTTCAAATGTGATGAAAATCTCATTGCATTATTTTAATTTTCGACTGCAGCGATGAACATTGCTATTATTATGACTGAAATTGAAATCTAAATGGATTCATAAACTTGCTAAACAATAAATCCCTACCCAAAGCGTTATTAAACTTTCAACGTTTTTATATTTCAAGGATCTCACCCTCTTGAAAACCTATTTACCTCATATTTTATTTTAAATTCTTTTGTTTTTCCTTCTTTATAAGAACAAGATTGAGAGGGGGGTATTTTAGTAAGAAATTAACTCCACCCAAAGAACAATAAACTTGCTCTTCTCCAATTTCAATTCTCTCCTAAAAAAAAAAAAGATACCATTTTTTTTTTTAATTGATATACATTCTTATGTTTTTGCATCACAACTGAAAAATAAGCATCCAGGAAAATAAAAAAAAAAGTAAACTTACTTTTGGGATTTATAGTAAACAGGTCAGATTCGGTATCAGAAGCCTGGAGGAAAAGAAAAGAAAAAGTAATTTATAATTTTTTTTGTCTCAAAAAATAAAAAAAAGCACAAATAAAACAATATATATATATATATATATTTCTTTGTTTCATAAAGATATAAATAAAACAAGACAAATGACTGTAAATCAATTTGTTGGTGAAAAAAAAAAAAAACATCCATACTTCATTTAAAACGTCAAACATCCCAAGAATAACAATTCTGATGAGGAGGACAAATTGAAAAAAAAACAAAAAAAAAACGAGAAATTCTCTTTTTCTAAAAATAAAAAAAAGCAAAAATAACTTCTACAGTTTCTGTTTTCAGATTTTAAGTAAATAATGTTCATGAACACATACACAAAAAAAATATAGGAATCACATTTAAGGGTTTCTTGAACATAGAAGGTGTGTGTGTGTGTGTGTGTGTGTGTGTGTGTGTGTGTGTGTGTGTGTGTGTGTGTGAAAGGAATGTCTTACATAAACAAAGTGTCACTTGCCAGCACACCATAATTTAAAGAACCTACGAGACAAACACATATTCCAAATGTAAATACAATGTGTGAACTTCATAATCAATAAAAATCCTGACAAAAAAATAAAGAATTTCAAGACTGAGACTATACAGCAGACGGTAATGTTGAAAAACAGCTGAAATCTGAAGGAAAACCTTTGAATGCAGAAACTAACCATATAAACTATAAACTCTTATCAGTCATACGGAAACTGCAACAGAAGTTAAACAAGAAAGATAGAAAGGAACAAGAAAACGTAAATTTGTAAGAAATGTTATAAAATGCTGCCCCCCTCCAAAAAAAAAGCATGAAAGATCAAGGAGGATGGAAGGATCAATGAGAGAAAGCACTAACCAAACTTCTACTGGATGAGTGTGAAAAAGAGTGGAATACTGGGGAGGGTTATTGCCACCCAAATTTCAGTGAAGACCAATGGTCGTTGCCAACGATAAATCAATGGTAAGCAGCTATTGTGATAACAAAAATCATTTGCAAAGGTTATTGAAAGAAGTGGGAATTTGGGGAGACTTGTTGTCACCTAAACTCCAAGGAGCACCACTGGTTGTTATCAGTGAATAATCTCTAATGATGGCCTGTACGAGAACTCCTAGTGAGTAACAACAATGATTACTTTTTCAAAGATTACTCTTATTCAAGAGAGACTTTTTCCACTTGCAGCACACTTCAATCTATATTTGAATCAGATTTAGACCTCCTCATCCCACCACTTCATGTGTCATTTCCCTTCTTTCTACCTAAATACACTCAGTGTGCAAACAACTAAGCAAGATTATCAGCGATTTAACATTATACAGATTGGATGAGGGGAAGGGGGTTTAAAAAAATGAAAGCAAAAAAAACTTGTAGCATGAGATAAAAAGGATTTCACTAATGCCATTCACACAATGGAGGACACACGCAAGTACACACATGTATGCAATTCACACAGCTGGACGAGAAAGTCAAATAAAATTACTTGGGGAATCTTGGCACAGCTGTTTTATGTTACTTTTAAGATGATGTTTTAAAACGATGTGTGTGTGTGTGTGTGTGTGTGTGTGTGTGTGTGTGTGTGTGTGTGTGTGTGTGTGCGCGCGCGTACATGCACAAAGAGGAAGTCATATTTGTGCATACATAAGCACAATTACATTTTCCCACAAGATATAAATCTACATAAATAAAAATGCGTCTTTTCTTTCAACTTCCTTTTCTCGTTGGTCTTGCTACTGGAGGTATTTAGTTCTCTCCCACTGAAAGAACTGTGACACCAAGGTCGGAAAGTGAGATTAAGAAGTCAGCGCCCCAATGAGGGGCACTCTGACCTGCAAAAAGTCCCTGAGGCAGCTCTGTCGGCATTCCTCAATCAAGGCGCCTCAGGCAATTAACTAACTCCTTCTCAAAAAAAAACTAAGCCAAGCCTGAGAAGGTAGACCACCTAACACTGCACAAAACTAGCATTGCACCACAATCAACAGGAACCAGGTCATTACAGAAATGCTCTAATTTCTGTTGATTTTGGGGGCCCGAGCATAAAATCCCGGAGAGACATTCAGACGCTATTTCAGAGGTCCAACCAAGAGATGGTTTTAGGTTTCTAACCGTCCGTTTAAGTGCAATTACTTGAATTTTTCTTGCACTTGGTTCACCAGGTATATTCGCCACATAGTGTTTTTTTGCGGGGGTGGGGGTGGGGGTTTCAGTCCTATGATTATTGGAATGACTGAAATTTTCTTAAGCTCCCAGTTTCTTTTCATATGTATATGTACATGGGTAATTTTATTATCTGAACAGCCACAGAGTGAAGGTTTGGCTTACAGATGCACAAAAGTGATATAGATGGGGATATTGACAATGATGCAGAGCGCAGCTTGAAAAGAACTTGCTTGTACTCTGCCCGGTTCTATCCAAATCACTGGAAGCAACTGAAAGAGAATCCAGACTTCATACAGCAAGCAAGCTGTTTAAGTGCTTGGTGTGTGTGGGTTGGACTTCTTCATCTAATTTATATGGGCCACTTCTATTTCTCAGAAGATTTTCCATTGGGTCTCACTTGTGCTCTGTGTGTGTGTGTGAGAGAGAGAGAGAGAGAGAGAGAGAGAGAGAGAGAGAGAGAGAGAGAGAGAGAGAGAGAGTTGGATAAGAGGATTAATTTGTATGTTTTGAAAATGTTAACTTTGTATATTTTTACAGCTGTTTTTCTTTCTTCTTTCAACCACACACATACTCTTGTCATTTTTGTGCTGCTTTTAGAAACCTTCCTAAATAATGTGACTGTTTACATGAAGGTGGAAATGAGTGGGGGAGAAATTTTAAAAAGACAGATTACACAGAAAAAGTCTATTTATAAACAAGCCAGAAAAGATTAGGAAAACAGTGGAAAAGTAATGGATACTATTTGGGGAAAGGAAGTGAGGAATTTACATTAGTGTGTGTGTATGTGTGTGTGTATATATATATATATATATATATATATATATATATATATATATATACACACACACACACACACACATCTATATGTGTTAACATTTACCAATAGAGTATATATATATATTATATTTATATATATATATATATATATATATATATATATATATATATATATAAAATTATAAAAATCAAATGACCTTGTAACGATGTATGTAAACCACTTTCCGGTTTACGACATCCGGTTGTGCATGCGCGCATAAACATTAACCCATAGCAACGTAAACAAATAAACACAAATCGCTTCTTTTGCAGATTTTGACCTGCATACTGAAATATTAATGTTATTATTTCGAAATTATTATTTAACATGGGAAGAGTGGGGTTTAAAATAACTTAAACGTAATACAGAAATGAACGATGTAAAAAAAAAAGCAGATATATCAAAATTTGAATTTAACTATAAGTATCTGCTCAGTACACATTTACCTATAAGTATGGCCAACCACTTATAATTCAGTAACTGTAAAGTTTTTTTTTTTCAAAAATAATCAATTATAATAAACAGAACGACTCATAGAAATCTGTTTATATTCTTTTTTCATTTTAATATAATTTCATAGAAATGTTTCTGTTATGTCAAAAAAAACTATTTTCTTTACGTCACAAGTGTCATGTTCATACATGAATTCTATAGCTAATATAGCATACTGACCCAACGGGTCACGGGTAGTCTAATATATATATATATATATATATATATATATATATATATATATATAAGTGTTATATATATATATATATATATATATATATATATATATATATATATATATAAAAGTAAACAATGCTATATTATATTCCAATGATTAAGTTTTTATTCATATTTTTACTTGCTGAATTAAAAAAAAAATCATTATAACCTTTGGCAATTGTTTCACTTAGAAATGAATAATCAGGAATAAACATTTTTTGTGTATAATTAATTGATTGTTCGTTTTCGGTTGTCTATGAATGGAACTTCAGGTTGCTTTAGGAAACTGTTTTCTGTGGAAAATGCATAAAAAAGGTTTATGATTTTTGTTTCAGAATTTTTTTTCGGAATTAATCTGGTAGCCTTTTGAGGAGGTGCACGAACGAAAGATGCTGATAATTATATGTTGATTCTTAATTTGTGCTTTTCTGCACGAAACAATTGTCAAAAGTTAGATTTTGTTGGAAATTCGGCAAGTAAAACTATCAATAGAAACTGAACCATTGGAATTTAAACTATTATTGTTTACTTATGAATTTTTTATCTATAAAATACCGTCATCCATATGTTTCATTATGTTAGATATTAGCAGGGCAATGCTGCAGGTATGTTAGTCAACGATTATTATGATCATTATAATATTTGTAAAATAGAATGTTATCATAGCGAAATAAATATTTACAGATAAAATTATTGATGTTAAGATGTTTAATAGAAAAGGATGTTAGAACATAAACAATAATTTAAAAATAGGCTGACCTCTAGAGTCTTGCATAGTTTCAAATAGAGGTTACTTAAATGGATGTAGATTTAGAGTGAGAGCTTGAAAAAGATATTTTTTTAGCCAAGAATCGAGAGAGAGAGAATCGAGAGAGAGAGAGAGAGATGCGGTCAGAGTTTAGAGAGGGAGAAAGATGGTTCATGGACAGAGAGAGCTCCAAGTAGAGGGGATCGGAATGCGTTAGTCTAGGACCAGCAGCAGCTTTCCAATGAGAAAACATTGGTAAATAAAGTTGCTAAAAAGACAACCAGAGATTTTTTTCATTCATTGGGATGAATTTTCTTTGCAACTTTTCCGAGGATCCATCAAACAAGACCAAATATGAACCAGGTATGTTTCTCCAATTGGCCTGATGTTACAACCCCAGAGAACTGTTCTTTATCCGTTGTTAATACATCAACACTGTCATAAGTGTTATACACACATGAATTCACAAATGATAGAAAAACTAGATTAGAAAGACACACATATACGTGCATCGTCTAGTGGTATAAAATGTTCTGACGAATATGGGTACAAACGTGCACATATTCATCAAAACAGTTTGCACAGATTTGGATACTCGTACATAATATATACTCCACCAGTATACAACAGTCACTTCATTATGGCTAGATGCAGCAAGTGCACCTACTCAGAGATTCGAACCTTGAATATTAGTTACTACCTAGATTGTGACAGGCTGACACTTTACTCTCTGAGCTTATAATAAAGAAGCAATATTACAAAATTGACAGTAAAAAATATTACAAAATAGAGAAAAGCAGAGAGAGAGAGAGAGAGAGAGAGAGAGAGAGAGAGAGCGATAGAGGATAAAATATTTAAAAATAAAAGACCATTTTTCACTATGGAGAATTATTTATGATAAACCCTCCAACCCTCCCTGACAGAGAATATCCATCCCAATAAATATGTTGAATCCAACAGAAATAGAAGTAGCTAGTTCTTTTTATTCAGTTATTTATTTTTGTATGTGTGTGGAAGAAGAATATCTTTCAGTTTGGCATGAAAATGATCCTCTTAAAGGGAATGAAGCAAAATCGGAGGATATTGACACATTCACCTCATCCAGCCGGTCATACACAGCATTGGAAAAAAAAAAAAATAATAAACAATAAACTTTACACTTGGAACAGATGTCGGAACTCGAGTGTTGTTGGTCAAGACAGGTCCGCAATAAATAAGTCTGCCAAGTAAGAATTCAGAGATAAAATTGCCAATAACTATGTCTCCCCTCCGGATTGTCAGTTTTATGCAATGTGTCACCATAGCTATAGAAATATTACTTTCCGCAATGGCCATATTTCACCAGTTGTTTTGAATAGAAGCCATTGGAACACAACCGCAAGTTTCTTATTGAAAGAGAAAAATACAAAATTTGATAATAATAATTACTACCAGAACCTGTGGAAATTCCACAGTAGCTGAAAATTTTTAGAACACATTATAAATAAAATGATTAAGAAATAAAATAAAGAACAATGAATTTAAAACAATTTTTTTTAGCAAATTCTTTAAGTTTTTAAAGCTAAAAAGGATTGATTTAAAAAATTTAGATTTTTTAAAATAAAATTCAACACACAACACATTGTTGTGCTTTTACTGAATAATTTTTTTTATAAATTATAAAAGAACAGATGTTAATTCACTTGCACATTTTTTTTATTTTTAAAAGAAACTATGATAAAAAAATTAGTCTCTTCTCAACATGACATTTTTTTCATTATAAAATAAAATTGTCAATTAACAACCGTAAACAGACAGCCATGTTTTTTGGATTTTTTTCTTGAAATTTTTTTAATGATTTTTAACTTATAAAGTGAAACTATAAAGAGAGGTAATTCATTTCTTATCAATTAATGTTTGTGATGATGATGATTTTTTTTTTTTGACACTGGATGTACGGACAAGTAAATAAATATTTAGATAATAACAATAATAGAAATAGGAATGACAATCCTTTCTGTAGGCATTTGTTGGAACAGTTTTCTACAATTAATTATTTGCTTGAGAAACAAGAATATACTTATGTTATATTGTTTTAAAAGAAACCTTTCTAAAAGAAGTGGGGCCTATTTTCGGATTAGGAAAAAGGGGCATACTTCAACTACTACTTTTATTATTCTTATATCAGTAGGACACTCATTAGTGTTAAAAATATACATAAAACCCAAACAACAAAAAGTCACATTTATCTAGAGATACTCCTCCTCACGGACAGTCATAATTTAGTTTTTCTTTTCTTTTACAGCCTAGCATTATATACTACACATCATCTAAATAATCCAAAATCATTGGTACAAATAATTTATAACTTTTACAATACAATTATTTTAATAAATGCACTAACATTGGATAATCATATTTTTGTGTATTTTTTCCTTTACACAAACGTAACATTATATATATATATATATATATATATATTATAATTATATATAAGTATATATATATATATATATAAGTATAATTAGATTAACAATACTCCAATTTCACTTATCACCAATCGTTAGAAGTGTACCAACTGATCTCTATCATCTGACATTACTCAAAACACAAATCTTATGATGACGCCACATTTTGCATATATCCTTATATAAAAAATTAGTATAACTACTTATGTTGTATTTTTTTTTTATTGTGAATTATTAAAGTCCAGCCTTTTTTATTATTATTCATTGAAAACTATGAAACAAGTATTTTTATTTAATCATTGATTCAATAGCAAAGCAACTACAGATTTATGTCTCTACATTTGTCTGTAAATTCTCGTTTTTTATTTGATCATATTTTTTTCGGCTTTGACGTTTATAATTTGATATCTTTCCTCAAAGTATAATTTTACTCTTGATATTGCAAGAAGGACGTAATCTGAAAATATTCAAATTGATATTGTTTATGATATTATTTATCATTGGCATATCTGAAGAAGTATTGAGATGTTTGATTGTTCATGGTCTGTTATCTTGAGTTTTTCTGATTTTAAAATGCTGCTTTATATATATATGTGTGTGTGTGTGTGTGTGTGTGTGTGTGTGTGTGTGTGTGTGTGTGTGTGTGTGTGTGTGTGTGAGAAAAAATCGGCAGAGTGCTCGATTCAAAAATAACATATTTATTTAAATGTGTTACAGAAAATCAGAAAAAGCATGGATACCGTCAGTTTCAAATCCCAAACAAAGTAGACCAATATCTGGTCCTATTTGTTGGACTCTCTTCAGCCTCTGTTTATATTTGCCTCCCCGTAAATGACATTGTGCATGTGCTATGAAATTCTGTGATCTTACAATTGCCGATCTTATTTTCATTTTTGGTATAGCTTTTTATTTTTAATAATGGGTTTGGACCGGCAATTTTTTCTGATATATGAGTCGTTAAGTGAGAAAAATGTGCTGAGAGAGAGAGAGAAATGGCCATATGTCTTGTTGAAGACAATTACTTTACTACATACGAATATATAAAGAAAATAACTAAGCCAACAGTTATTGATTGTATAGTAACAATGAAGATTTATGTGAAAAAGGCCTGTGTTTTGAATCATGACAAAATAATTCAACTGATTTACAAATTTGCATTGAAGAAATTAATGCCATTACAAGACATTAATTAATTGCAGCTGTTCACAATTTAAATAAACATGCTGCATTAGACTTACAAAAAAAAAGATGGCAGAACTTTTAACCATTATAACTTTAATAACAACCACCATTGTTTGTTACTTAATAATAATTATCTTTTTGTTTACAGATGCAATTAAGTAATTAGATTCGGTGAGGTACATGCTCAAATCTATACATGTACAGACGTGCATATATATATATATATATATATATATATATATATATATATATATATATATATATATATATGCAAATGAAAAGGAAACCCTAAAATAAGCGAAATAGGGATGAAACGTTGATAACCATTTATTTATTTTAGGCTTTCCTTTTCATTCACATAACGTCAACCATAGTTGGTATTTTAATCACACACGCATATATATTTCTGTATTTTTTTTTTTTTTTTTTTTTTGTGGATAACATGACCCAACGTTTTTGGAATAAGTAAATAATTCCATTTTTATATATAATAACTTTGACAGATCCAAGATATGCTATTTTAAAATTAAACATAAGTGACATACATAAGAAAATGCCTTTAATACTTAAGCATGACAGACTAATAAAAATGTTATTTCAAACCCCAGCATGACAGACTAATGAAAATGTTATTTCAAACCCCAGCATGACAGACGAAAGGAAATGCCATTTCAAATTTTAGCATAATAGACTATACCATCAGAGTATTTCATAAAAACGCTTGGACGTCCATTCGATCTGAGCGCTTATAAACAAAAATTTTATTTCAAACTGACACATGGAAGATCAATTGTCAAACCTACTAAGCTGCTCCTAGAAATGTGAGCATGCATTTAAAAGCGTATAAATGTATAAACATGAGAGTGTATTTCTTTTCTTCAATTCTAATTCAACAAATTATTTCGAGGTAAAGTATATGTATTGGTTTCCCTGGAGTTTGTGAAGCAACCGTGAAATTCAATAATTATAATCCCCGCGTATGATTACCTGGATATAAGCCACAGAGGCAGCAGGCGTATTCTATTAAAATGACCATCAATATGATGAAGATGCCGCCATACGAAAGCACAGTTTAGTCGAGATATCCCAAGAGAGCAGAAGCAGAAAAATCTTTCGTTTGTCTATGTTCAAAATCAAATCAAAAAGACAGCCTTCTCCTGCGGGGCAAACGTTGTGATCCGTGAGCAGACCCGGAATCAATAACTTGTACAAGAAACGTGCCTAGCAATAAATGCACGTGCCTCCTCATTCTCGAAGCAAACTTGTGTCATCGTCTCCAAAGGGATAACGATAGAGATGGGGGGGGTGATGACAGATGGGGACTTTTACAAGAAATTAGATTGTGGAGAGCAGAAAAATGTCTAATCTTGTTGATAGAAATGGGCTTCGAATTATTCGACTAATTGAAATGAGTAGAGCGTAAAGGGGATATTTGGTGAACACAGCTTGATTCTCCAAGGAAGTCACCATTTTGTCTACTCATGAAAAGACAAGAATTCATTTGAGCAGCATGCGGCCAACAAAACAATGATTTTTAAAAAAAATCGAGGTTTGCCAAATAAATTGGATAGAGAAAATAATCAAAAACCATGAAAGAAAAAAAAAGGTTTAATTAAATTCTTGTAAGCAAATACAAGAAATAGGCCAATTGGTTCTTTGGATTTCATATTCTCAAAGATATTATTCACATATCAACAAATGGTTTTTAGAGAAACAGAAGACAATTGGAGCTACAAGGAATAATTTACAATTTGCTTGTATTTTCAAACGTTTAAGAAAATTGCATTAATGATTATGTTTATACTAAACAGTCCATACATCCATACACACATAGGTTTTTGTATGTAAATAAAAGATACATCACAAATTGTGAACATTTTAAATATCTTGGTAGTAAGCCGAAACAGTTGTATGCTCTGAATAGTAAAAATTCGCAAGAGTTTTTTTTTTTTTTTTTACTTGCATTCAAGATGGTTCATATAATATAAAATCATCGATAGGTCTTGTTACACACTATTAAGCCATTGAAAAAAAAACTTTGTGTTATAAAAATTTATATTTGAAATATATGTTTGTGTGTGTGTGTGTGTGTGTGTGTGTATATATATATATATATATATGTATATATATATGTATATATGTATATATATATATATATGAGAGAGAGAAAAAAAGTACACCGATATAGAAAGAATTTTTGTTCTACTGACCTTATATAAGAATACCTTTCGATAATTATTTTGACAGAGTTTGCCTTGATTTCAGAAAAGTTTATTTGATGATCCATTCATTGATCCATCTATACTCCTTACAATGTTATATATATATATATATATATATATATATATATATATATATTCCCAACTCGCATTTAGGTAAAAATGCACTTTCGTAAATAATTGAATTAATTCAAAACATATCGCAAAACAAAAACAAACAACATCTAAGTAAACCGCGATACATCCAAACAGTCGTGCGAGATGGATGAGCGGTAAGGGGTTTAGGCTCATTACCGATTTCGAATCTCGCTAGATTCAGCCACTCTGATGGGTCGTAGACGACGAAAGACGTGTCAGTGGATAATTATATTTTAAATAATATATTGATTGCTGTATTCATAGCAAACAGTGCTCAACATCTGTGATCGAGTTTATGTAGATATAAGTATAGAGAAAGAGTCACCAACACAGTATTTGGCAGTTTCCCACATTGTGTTCTTTAGACTAAGGACTTGACTATATCTCCATACCTCGACGACGTCTATGCATTTCTACCTCGACTATGTTTATGTCCACATATACATATATCTAAATCTGACAAAATCATACTCTGTTTCGTATATGAATGGTCAAAGGATTAATTCATTACATCGGCCTATATTTTGTACATACATTGTAAACGTCGGAGTTGATTTAAGTAATGGATAGCACTTCGAGGAGTATTATCACTCCAGATTAGAGTAAATCTAGGACTCTGTTATCCTTCATCCCCACTAAAGCTCCCAAATTCGAGCTTCACCACCAAATGTAGTCTACAATCACAGCACTTGTAAGAACCAACATTTCCATCAGGTGTTAATTTGATTCATAGTTTTAGTAAATGACATTTATTGTATTTTAACTGTGTGCTAAGTTGGTTTTAGACTTGCTGTGATTAACAAACACAACATAAACCTTTCAAACTAAGACGAAAGAAAGAGGAAAAAAATAGGCGTGTAATTTCTAAAGCCACTATATGTGAAAATTTATCCAGGAAAAACGAAACAGCAAACACAATCGTAAGAAGCAAAGGAAAAAAGAAAAACAGATTTAAAAGAGAAAAAAAAAAAAAAAATGCAAGAAAGTGGGGAACGCAAGGTTGTGGGGTCGTGTCAGTTTTTTATTTTTGTTTTGTTTTTTGTTCAGGGGTGGGAGAAGCAACATGATAAAATGTAATTTTGGCCCAAGACTAAGACAAACAAACAATTCTTTGATAGATCAAAACAGAGAGGAAAAATGCATTAGACGTTAAATTCTTAGTGAGGTGGGTATCTGTTTATACAGATTGGAACTGGATTAAATGTTGGTATTCATCCCTTCCCCTATTCGTAGACTGCCTCTTTGCACTATACAAAGAATGCCACCATCTGGATTTATGTTAGCATCAATGCCTACCACAGAGTTACTGATAGCAAGATTAAATCCCGGGGGTTATTGATGAAAGAAAAAAAAAACAGTCTCTTATAGTGGCTCTCTGTCAAATAAAGTTAACCTAATAATAAAGAAATAAGCCGCAGGAAATAGTATAGGATGTCAGTCATGCAACGACGAAGTATTCTTAATGTAGAAAGTATTCCTTCTCCTACAGTAGTTGCCATAACGAAGCTATCATTTTAACCATAGCCTTGAGAGAATATCCATCTCATCTTCTCTGTTAAACAGTATCCATGTGACCATTTATCAAGGCTAAAGGCCACTTGATGAGGGTTCATGAGATGAACAGATTGACAGTTGAATGATGAATATTATGAGAGGATTGAAAATGATAGAATTAATAAAATGTGTTAACTAATGAGGACAATTTATGACAAGTGTTTACTGACTTTGGATTTGAAGAGGACCATGTTGTAACCCTCAGGAAAGTGATCTTGTGAAGACAATGCATATTCTAAACGATTAACTGTATATGAACAGTTGAACACAAGCTGCTATTTTGACCCACTGTTTTGTGAAAATGACTTGGCACTGCCGATTTCATAGTCAGTAGAAATACACACGTCTACTCCCCCCCTCCATCACGTAAAAATGTAGCTCATAGTCAGTGACGACATCCATTAGACTAATCCCCTCCCTTTCATCAATCTGATATAGTAATGTAGATGCTTACAATTCTAGTTAATAGCGTCTTTGAAAGTTGATCTCCCGCAAAAGCATTAACATCACAGTGAATTCAATTCCCCATGGACGCCTCATATGGTCGGCCTTGTTTGCTTTTTGTTTCAACATAAAGTAGTTTTAATGCACAAGGCCTTGCAATACAAAACAAAACGTAATCCTTAAACAAATGCTTCGTCTCGAACACAGGCCATTATTATCGATTCCAAAAATTGACAGAGAAGAAGCTATTCGGTAAACTTCCACTATATATCTGACACAAGCCCACCCCACCCCCACCCCGGGTGGCTTAGAGCATCTGACGTTCTTCAATAGGCATTCATCAAATGACCGATCAATCACGACTGGAAAACAAATAGACAGCTCGAAGCAAATGCATTAATAGGTTGTCGCTAAAAGGTAGCATTTATTAATACGACTAATGACTCGAGGGAGGGTTTGTAAACGGACGGCTTCTTGCCGTTCTGTGAACCTGCTATCTTCTAACGATGATGGTAGCAGCGGCAGTGTTTGGCCTAACAATGCCACTAGTATGTGATATGGAAAACAGCATACAAACAACAGTCTCAGCCGTGATAGGTTTGCTCAGTGACTAACTCGAATGGCCAGCCAACCAATGCAGAAATTACATGACAAGCCGATGGCAAGAAGCAGCAGCAGAGCAGAGGGCGAGGAATATTTTAATAAAATGCAGAAATTTAACCTTAAAAAGTGTCGAGGCTCTGTCGGTAGGAACGACCTCATGTGCCATCTTGATTTAGAAAATTGCACCACTATTATGGAGGTCCGTGTCATTGCTAGACTGTATCTCGTCAACTCATGGCCCTTGGTCGATAGTGCACAACATGCTGCTAGGTAGGGAAAGAAGCAGCAGGACGACGGCGTGAAATAGATTGGCCCGAAAGTAACAGCGGTGTAAGATTATAGCGGCACCGATCGATATTATGGCGAGCAATAGGAAATAATAATATCGAACAAACAATGCAGTCCACTGGTTTTAGGGCGACTCTTAATACTACACTATTAAATATACTAATACCATTTGATGCAAGTGATAGCTTTTGTACGCCTCTATATATCCACGCTACACATGGGAAGGAGGGGTTCAAATTAGGAAAATGTTACGAGGGGTGTCTAGTACAATGTAATTTTATAAAGATGCAATTTAGCCATGTTAATGTTCAGGAGGAAAAGATGGAGAGAAGAGGAAAATGGGAGAAGGGAAGGAAAATGAATAAAGATAATGGAGAAGAAAAGGAATGAAGAGAGAAGAAAGAAAGGGGATCAACAGAAAGAGAAGGAGAAGGGAAGGGGATGAATAGAAAGGGCAGGCGGAAGGATAGGGGATAAATAGAAAGAGGAGGGAAGGAAAAGGGATAGATAGAAAGAGCAGGGGGAAGGATCGGGGATAAATAGAAAGAGGAGGGGAAGGAAAGTAAAAAAGAAAGAAAGGGAAGGAAAGCAATGAAGAGAGATGAAAGGAAAGGAATGAAGAGAGGGAAAAGGAAAGGAATGAAGACAGAGAGGAGGAAAGGAATGAAGAAAGAGAAGAACGGAAATGAACGGAAAAGAGAGAAAAAAAGAAATGAATAAAAAGGAGGAAAGGAAATAAATAAAGAGAAAAAAAATGAAGGAAAAGAAGAAAAAAAGAAAAAGTGAAGGAAAGGAATAGAGAAAGTTAAGGGAAACGAGAGAAGAGAAGAACAAGATGTAGAAGAATAAAAAAGAGAAAGTAAATAAGAATATTGATGGGATGAATAGAATTCCTAATTAAATAAATTGTTTTATGTCGGTTTGAAAAAGAAACATTTAAGGAGATTAAAAGGTTTATTCGAAAATTGAAAACGTTGTGTAAACATGAAATATGGTGAGGAATTCGATACATGACATGTTCTATATTAATTTCTATCATTTTCTTATCTAGCTATTTCACACTACATTTGGAAATTATATATATATATATATATATATATATATAGTAAGTTATAAAATGTATATGGCGATTAAGCTACACTGAATATTCCGTGTTTCATCCACTCTAGGACTCTTCAGGCTTATGCGTATAAGCCTAAAGAGTCCTAGAGTGGATGAAATGCGGAATACTCAGTGTAGCTTAATCGCCATATATATTTTATAACTTACTAACTCTATCTAGGTATTGAGCACTCTTGAAGTAAATACTTAAGTTTACGCACAAATCTATACTTTCGTATATTAATTTTATGTGAGTAAAGTAAGTAGTTACTCTGAACTAACATTTGTAATCAGTTTTGGTGGCTCAGCTACAGAAACTGTGTCGGCCACCTTGGTTGTTAACTGATGAGGAGATGATATAGAACCCACTGTCGCACATCATATACATCTACATGTCTGTGATATATTTAAAAAGAATGAAAAATCTAACAAAGCACTTGAATAAAATTAGAACTGAATAAAAGGATAAAACACAGACACATCTATATGAAACACATGACAAGTGTGAAAATGATATTTGTGAGTAAATCACTTGTACAATCATAACTTATTTGGGGGAAGGACACGGGATTCTTCTCCACATCACACATATTAAAACATCAATTCATGTGTGATGATTGTCTGATGATGTAAATTGTTTTATAGATGTGGCTGAGAAAATACGAGATATATGGAGGAAGTTACAATTTGGAAAATAAGAATTTATAACATTTATTATTCCAAACAATACATCTCGAATATTGATTTTCATCTGGTTAGGATTATCCTATAAGCATTAATATTTATTATATATCATCTTTACGTTTCCAAAAGTATTCATTTTGTAAACTTAAATTTCTGAAGTATGTATGTATGTATATATATTATACACACACACACACACACACACATACATACATACACACACATAAATGCTCCTTCAAAGAAACTTCATGGTGTAATACTGGCTCTTATATTTATTTTTCCTCATCACATCAATCAAAATACTAAATAGAAAATACGAGAAAGACCTAAAGCATATATGACTAATGGTTAAAAGAAATGCGCTATCTGTGCGACATATGTATTCTGCACAGTTGAGCTTCATCTAATTGATATATTAATGCTAAATCTGAGACCTTTAGATGCCGTCTATGCAAAAGTAGAGATTTGTTAACTTCATTGAACAGAGCAAATAAGAAGAACATTGGCCCGGCAGACCCACCATAAAATCGGCACCAGATAATGAGGGAAAGAAAGAGAAACAAAGATAAAAAAAAGAAAATGTTGGCAACATGAAACCGATTCTCACTCTCCCAATAGATATGGCCAAATGGACTTAGATTAGTTTGGTTTGGTTGGTTTACGGCATATCAACCCTTTCCGGGTTATTTGATACCATAGCCTGTAATTTTAGAAAAAGATTTTAGGATTCAAGTTCTTTAGATCTTCAAATATTTATTCATAGTGTTTGGTTTGATTGTTTTGTAGAAAAAAAATTTTGTTTATTATTATTTTTTTTTTTTACTTTGCATAGCATGATATAGTTTTACAAAAGAGAAAGGGAAAAAACCCAAACAAACACTAATGTCAATGTTCGGTGCCCTTTTGGTTAGGAAGCTAGGATCTTCAGACAGACAAATGCCCTAACAAGTACTACCACTCCCGGCTAAAGTGGACCTGAGAGCAATGGTAACTAAGAAGCAACTCCACATTCCTTACAGCTCCCAAATGGAACCTCATCACTGAATGTTTTTAAGATCATATCCAGGACCTAAATGTACTTAGAAATAATCAAAACGTTAATTCATCTTGTGACGTAATCCTGGAATTTCTTTCGTCTGTATTTAATGTATATGTCTTGGTGATGAAGAGATCAGCATTTTTGTTTGCCTACTCTGTAACCAATGGCAACGATATTATATATATTTGTGTAGTAAATTCAATAAACCTATATAACAACATAACAACAGTAATTAAAACGAGGCTTATCTTAACACTTTACTGCGTTTTCACCGTAGTTCCGATTGTCAGAAAGGGATTCTTATCCTTACCGTGTCTATATATAATAACTAGGGCTGTGACAACAGAATATTCTTTTCATTCTTTTGACTCTCAAGTATTTATCCGACATAGTAAGACACAGTGTATCAACCGAGAATCACATCAGTCTATATAAAAACGTATAAGATATTAACAGATATATACTCAAGAGTCAAAACAATGAAAAGAGTATGCTGTTGTCACAGCCCTGATTATAACACTTAAGCGAGAGTTATCATAAATATTAAATTCATCTACACAATAATTTTTAAATCTGGTTAAAATGCATGTCAACACGAACACCTGCAAAGTAACGAAATTAATTATAATTGATATAAAATTAGGATATTTTTTTTTTTTTTTTTTTTTAAATTTTGTTACCTTTGACCTGAATGGTAATGGGGGAAGGGGGGGGATAAGCTTCGAGTGTACTCAATGAAATTTGTTAAAAGTGTGTTTAGTGAATCTATGCAAATCTATTTTAAAGGGGCACTTCCTTTTTAGACACACATCTGTGTTAGAGAATCTTCCCTCCTAGCAAAGGAGGTGAGGGGAAAAAGGTTAAGTGATCAGGAGTGGAAGACATTGCGTTTACAAGAAAACGAGTTCTGTCAGCCTTATCGGGGAGGGGGAGATCCGTCTAAATTGGAAATAACAACAAAATATGACCGGCACAAAGAGATGTGCACAGATAGACATGGATGCACAAACAGATTCTGCCAACTGCGTTAAATGTATTTCCTGCCAAGTTGCAGCAAACATTGCATTGCGTTCGTGCACAACACTATTCCACCTTATTCTTCTCCCTCCATACCCAAGTATCCCTCCCCCGACTTTCCCAATAAAAAATCTTGGTTATCATTGTTTGCAACAATCTTCACAGCCGCATTTAATTTTCCATTTTCATTTTTTTTTATCTAATTTTTCCAAGTAGACATCCAACCTCAATTTAAATACCTTCCTTTCTTTTTTTTATTGTGAGGGGAAAGGGAATGATAGGATGGATGTTAAGGAGGGGGGAGGGGCATCAAGAATCCCATTTGACTACCAAATCTAAAATATCTTCAATTGTTCAATATACCAATTTCAAAGCACTCTCTTCCCGACGATGAAAGATTTTAATTACGCGAAGTTTTAGTTTCGGGTTAGAGGAAGGCTGAAAATGGGTGCAAAGTACTTTAAAATAAAATAAAATAATTGATTGATCTGATTAAATGGAGAAAAAAATAGGGGAAATTTTTTTTTTTTTTCTAATCTGAATATTAGTGCAAAATTTTTTAAAAAACGTAGAATCTCGCTTCACCATTAAAAAAAAAAAAAAAGGAAAAACTATACGCGTGTTAGGATTACAGAAAAGACCGTTTCATCATTTCTTATTTGACATAATTAAAAAAAAAAAAAAAATCACCTTCGCCTCGTCATTAAAAAAAATCTGTGCCAAGTCTGACATAATAAAACTTAAAGTGAAGAGAGGAGAGGTGGAGAGAATTTTTTTTTCTTTTTTTTTTTTTTTTAATGGAGGTGCGTGGAATGAGACGAGTGAAGAAATAGAAATCTTCTTGGAGAAGAGAAAACAATCACATTAGTGGCATGCCGATGTTCTACTTAATCTTCGATTTTTTTTTTTTTTTTTTTGCCTTCCCTCAAGATGCTAACCATACAACCAAATTACGAGAAAAAAAAAACACTACTTTTAGGTTACAAGAAAGCCGAACAAACACTACATTGTTGGAGGTTTATTTTTCTTTCTCTTAAATAAATTAAATAAAAAACTAAAAAAAAAAACCCTAATAATCTGATTAAAAAGGCATAAAACCAGAAAAAACGGATTTTGTAGAATAAGAAATCAAATTCAAGAATCAATTTGTTCTTTCCGATGAACACTAAAACATTGTTCTTTTTTTACTTGAGGTTTTAAAACATGTATAACAAAAAAAAAAACAAAAAAAAACATACAACCTGGCTTTGTCAATAAAATTTCAAGTAAGAAATGAGATAAACTTTGTATTATTTGAATTCCCATCTCATTGGTTTATATTCACAACGTTTCGGCCGATGTAACCTTCAAACATTCTCAGGTGCATCTTTTCAAACTTGGAAACGTTCTCGTCGAACTTCAAAACCCGGATGAAATTTCGAATGGAACCTTTTATTTTATTCAGGATATATTAAGTTTGAAATTCTATACACTTTCCCTGCGGCCGTGTAAAGGTCCCTAATTTGCAAAACGATACACCTGAAGAAGGTCGGAGGATATTTTCGTTCAAAAACATTGTAAATACAACAACCGAGATGAGAATAGTAGTCCACCTAATGCAAATTATCAATCTTCATAAAAAAATTGAATGAAGATAATTTTTTTTT
>NC_136518.1:75428504-75453504 GCF_053919585.1 Euprymna scolopes | reverse complement strand
AAACAAACAAAAAAAATTTCAATGTTCATGTTTACTTAGCTCCCCAATAGTAATGGGACGATTTCAATATTTTCCAGATTCCAATACAATTACCGATTTCGATTCTTTATAAATCTCTAAATATTTAACTATAAAGTTGCCGATTACAGCAAAAATATGCTAAATATGTAGATATTTTCTTAAACGTAAAAAATAGTTGTGGGGGATGATCTATATATTTTAGTTTTACTGGTAGTTTAAAATCAATAAATATTATTTATTTTAACATTACTACCAGCAGTGTTAAATGTTGTTTTGAATAAAATCAAATAAAAAAGGCAATTGAAAGAATCGTTTTAGGCACTGGGAAATAGGAACAAAATTTTCTGATTCAGATACCCCAAAAAGTTCCAATTTTTCATATTCTCAATTCTGATTAATCGTCCCAACACTACTCCCCAATGAGGGCAGAGTTAGACACAAGGTCATTTTTGAACATAGGGACACAAAAAAAAGACACTTTGGATTGTAAAATTAAAATTGCTTCAGTCTAGAAGGATTTTTCCTTCACCAACTGAAGACAAAAATAGATAAATAAAATGTGGTACTGGAACAGGTACTTTGCTTCTAGCCCAAACGACTATTTTCACATCTTAATCCATCTACAAATAAATATAAAAAAATAATTTAAGATATGTCATCATGAAAATATTCAATTAGCAAGGTTACCTAGAGTTGCCCATTGCTTATAAAAATGCCCGTCCCAGAATGGGTAACATTAATTCACTGAACCGAACGGATTTGTGCCACTTTCACGTTCCCCATTTACCAAGATATAATGCTATGGAATCTGATCTCTAAAATCTTTATTTCAATTTGGATAAAAATGCATTATGTGATTTTGACTGCAGAAAATGTCTAACATGGCTTAAGCTTAAGGAATCTTAAAAAGAAATGAAAATTCAAGGAATCTTGCTTCATTTTTGTCTAACGATTATGGATCAAATTTAATACAAATCTAAACTATGTGAATTTTCAAATGGAAGGTTGCACCCATATAATGACCCCTCTCCACAAAAAAAAAAAAAGAAGCCTTTCCAAAAGAAACTGAACTGCGAGTAATCATTAACTGATGTCTTTAATGGTTATTATTAAATTTTCATAAAAATCAGATCTATGTGAATTTTCAGATAAAGCTCAAACTAAATACAGTCAACATTATCCACTCTTACGACTAGACGGTGTTCCAAATTCAGAATCGAATCCAATACATATTGTAGGATACTGATACATGCTAAAATTTGGGACTTGAGTACTCTTCTAGAATATCCTTACATTATTAATAACAATGTGAAATCTTGATAAATTGTTGGGTATTACATACTAAAATCTTATGCAAATTGAAATTATATGCATTTTCAAATGGAGGATTATTTCCCATTTTTGCACTCTGTCCACCCATTCAAAATACTTCAAATAAGTCAAAATTTTATGAATTACTAACTCTTATTTAATATCTATTATGATTTAAAATCCATTCTAATCGGAGCAAAGATCCTTTCCTAGAACTGCCTGCCAGTGAAACTCTGTACCGTGAGTCTGCTTTTCAGCTGACTATAGCATGGTCATCTTCAAATCTAATGTAAACAAATTCTTGTTGAGCTGCTTCCTTTAAATAATCAAATTCTACCTAATTTCTACCACTACCAATCATTACACTGTTGTTTTACCGACCATCTTACCCTTATCCTGGAGCGGCCTTCAGGCCTTGATAAGTGGTGACGCCCACATTATATATATAATCTGTATTTTCAAAATGAAGTGCATTGGAGTGGTTTATGCATAACTTCCTGCAGTGTCCAGATTTAACCTTCCTCTGAAGTCATCAAATCTAAGCTTCTTTTAATTTGCAAATACACACTGGCCACAATAATCCGAGAGGATCTGAACTGATAATAGTTGATTTCACAGTCCACCATGTTATCTATCAGGCCAATAACACTGATGCGCACATATTCGCCAAATTATATTAAAAATAAAAATTACCTTCAAACGGCAAAAAATTAAAGAAAAATGATTAAATACATAAAAGTGTAAACATCGAAGTTAACATTTTATTATTATTATTATTTATATCTGCAGATGAGATTCTTCTTTGAAATCAATATTTCCGTACAATCACTTGAAATCCAATCCACGGAAGCACTTCATTAATAAGAGACATTAAATCAATTGATAAAACGAGGATGACAGAGAGCAGAAATTTGCATCTGGAAGAAGTGGAAGGGAAGAATTAATTTGACAGACTAATTAAATTTAAGCAAATTAAGGACGCAGGAAAACTCGAGAAAAAAAAAACTTTGACAAAGAAATAATCAGTTTTTTAACAGTTAGTTTTAATATGTGGACATAAACATGTTTTGGAATTTGCAAATATTGTGGAAAATTTGCCAAAATCAAATTTCTTTGATCTTTATTATGCTTCATTTGGAACCCTGTCATTTCATTAATATGAACCATAGATAAATAATGTGAACAGACATCTTGCTCCTCAACTCTCCTTGTTAGGCACGATTTCAAATAGTAACGCTCTTACGTTCCAAGTGGCAATATGCATTATTGGGGTGAGAAAAAGAGTTTTAAAGAGAGAGAGAGAGAGAGAGTGGGAGAGAGAGAAAGTGGGAGAGAGAGAAAGAGAGAGATTATATATATATATATATATATATATATATATATATATATATACATATGAGAGAGAGAGAGAGAGAGAGAGAGAGGCAGGCAAAATATTTCACTTTGAACGTCTCAGTCAATGAATATTCTCTGATGTAGATCTCATTTCTATACGTTTTTTTTTTAATAATAATAATCTTGTTATGCATACAGTTAAGTGCGATTACCCCCTATTTCATTGACAGGGATAGTTTAATAAACAAAAGCTACATAAAACAAAAAACGTTGTTTTTCTTATTCAATTTTCTAGCATCTTTGTCATAAAAAATAAATTATTTTTCAATCACGTTAATTGATTTCACTATTTATTCCAAATCGATACTTTAGCTTTTTTTTTTTTTTTCATTTTAAGAAAAAGTTGGCAAATCTTGTATTGTTTCATGAACATGTAGTACAACCGCTATCCATTGCATCGACGTAATTTATTCAATGACAGTAATAATTTTCGCTTCACCAATTGCTAATGTTACAGGTGCACATTATAGTAATATTGTATGACATTTTCTGACATTAATACGTATGTATTAAGAAAATAGTTTATATATATATATATATATATATATATATATATATATATATATATATATAATTGAAAATATACTGATGGCAATCTAGCAACTCAGGAGCGTTTGTGTTTTGTTCCAAGAGGCTCACTAGAGATAAGCTCCAAAACAATAAAGGAGAAATAAGCTCCTAAACAATGAAGGGAGATAAGCTCAAAAATAAGAGGAGATAAGAAAAAAAAAAAAAAAAAAAAAAGGAGACAGGGAAAAGAAAAGTGGAATTAAAAAAAAAGAAAAAAAAAACGTTCGATGGGTGTTTGAAGTTTTAATGATGTCTTAATAGCGACATGCAATCCAGTGAAGTTTAATAGACAACACTTATCTGTCATATTTGCCGGAATTATCCAATGTCTAGAAAATCTAAATGAGATCTTGGAGAGGAGCCTTAGGAAAAAAAAAAAAAAAGTTTGTGTTGGTGGGTGGGGGACAAAAAATAAGAAATGTAGAAGACAAACCAAATGATTTTTTTTCTTGCTATCTACGTTTGGGTCCCAATTTTCAGGCCTATCTTTATAAATCTAGACTCATCTTTCCATCTCCCCTGCCCCAAAGGTTACTGCTTTTCCTAGGAGCCAAATTAGATGTAAGGCATTTTGTCATTTCATAAAATCTGCCAGAGATTATATAAGTAATGAAGATTATGGGTGAGGGAAAGATAGGAGAAAAAATATCCTTTGATAAGATAGCAGTCATGAGAGAGAGAGAGAGAGAGAGAGAGAGAGAGAGAGAGAGAGAGAGAGAGAGAGAGAGAGAGAGAGAGAGAGAGAGAGAGAGAGAGAGAGAGAGAGAGAGAGGTATAAAAAAATGAAAAAGAAATTATTTCCTTTGGCAAAAAAATATAAATAAATAAAATGTTCATTCCCTAACTACTCCAACATTGTGTGTGTGTATATATATATATATATATATATATATATATATATATATATATATATATATATATATATATATATATTAGTGTGTTTTCCCTTCTCTTTTCAGAGGGAGGAACTCAGCGATTGAAGTAATAATCTTTTTACTGGGAATCATAATTGTATATGGAAGATTAATAATAAAAAAAAAAATGAATAAAAAATAAATAAAGCAGAGAAAGAAAATAAATAAAAAATTGAGAAATATTTCTTTTAAAACCATTTTTTTTATCTTCTAATGACAAAGAACCGAATGTGATGCTATAATAGTAAGGAAAGAGAGAATTGTGGAAGTCGATTCCAAGTAAATGAGGAGAAACATGGTTCTCTGAAATTGCCGAAGGGAACAGGGGAACACGCACACACTAATACTCTTCAAAGTCTCCCAAGAATGAAGAAGTAATTTGAAAAGGGGAAAAGAAGGTTTCCCCCACCCTAGCCTAGATTGGACATATATATATATATATATATATATATATATATATATATATATATATATATATATATATTTAATTCTAAATTACATAAGTGCGTGCATGAGGAGGGTGGATAAACTCAGATTATGATGATTGAATGACTATACAAATGCAATAGTGTTCTGATCCAATCTCATCAAGTCTTGTGTACAAAATTACATTAAACACTTCGAATTAAATACCTTCAACTTCATATTGAATGATATTCATTTGGTTTAAACATGTATATATTTATGGCTTAATATATACATTGACATATCGAGATTTCAGTCTATACGATGTCTCAGAAAAAAATATCAGCTCTACTAATAACTATTTTAGCATTGAGCACTATCGGATTGAATATATACTAAACATGTTATCTAGTAATAAGTATATATATATATATATATATATATATATATATATATATATATATATATATATATATATATATAAAAGCCACATTGTGTGTGTGTGTGTGTATGAGAGAGAGAGAGAGAGAGAGAGAGAGAGAGAGAGAGAGAGAGAGAGAGAGCTTGTTCCCGGTGTACTTGGAAACGGCTTAACTGATGTTTTTGAAATTTCACACAATTTCAATACTCTTTTTTGTGTCTGGGAGTGTTCTTATATAGGTTTTGTATCGGAATACTCCTGATAAGTATCAAAAATCGATTATCGTAAAAATCCAACCAAAGAAGGAACAGTCCGATTTTGACCGAAGTTAATGCTCTGATACAGTCCAACAGCACAAGTGCATTTGAGAAGTTTTATCACCGTAGAAGCAGAAAGGCGCGGCATATAAAATCAACGACAAGTTCTTTGGCAAGACAGAAGCACGTTTGAAATGAATGTTTTTGTTTAGAGCACAACTGAATTATGATACTTAACTTTTGCATTTAAAAATTTAAATGAAGTCATTATATAAAAATAATTTTATAAAAGTTGTCTACAGCGCAATGTAGACTAAAATGTATTGTGGACTAAATCACTGCAGGAAGGCATATGAAGCTTTCTTTGGATGCACTGTGGTGTATCCCTGACTAGAGCAGGTAATCAATCGATTTGATTGACAAATGGATGATTTCATCAATTTCGATGACAATAAAAGAATTGGAAGTATGGAACATTCGTTGATTCCAATTCAGTCCTGAGCAACTTTGGGTCTTCCTACTAGTATATATATATATATATATATATATATATATATATATATTCATACACACACAAACAAACAAGGAAAAAAAGATAATCTGACATAAATAATTGCATTAAATATCTTTTGGAGCAAAAAAGATGGAAGGAAATTTTAAATGAGATAAATTCATACACATTTTTAGATGTTGGTAAGGTGTAGGGAAGGGGACTTCCTGCCTAACAAGATCTTTCTGTTCTTTTCCTGCGGGGGGGGGGGGATCAAAGAGCTTTTTGGAGGAGCGCTATCAATATATTTACCTCAAAGCCTTTGGAGAAAACTTACACACAAAAAAATAAATAAATAAAAAGAATAATAACAAAAATTCTTTGAAGAGAAATGGACTTCTTTTGCTGAATTCTTTCTTCATCTTTCCAATTTACCATTAGGTTTTTGTAAGTTCTTTGATTTGCCTGCAAATTCCTCTTAGACAAGTCACAGAAGAGAAATCTACAGATGTAAGCATCAAACTCTGACTTTGACCGATTGCTATTATTGAATAAATCGAATCAAAAAAGAATTAAAAAAAAAAAAAATAGGCACAGAGCCTCATTAACAAATGAAATATATATGCATAAACGTATGGATGCACAAACGCACACAAACATTATATATAGACTAAACATTTTGTAACTCATTGAGTCAGAATAACTGTTACATACTCTTTGATTTCATTTGAAAATTCATAAACTGAGACATATCTGCTAAAATATTCCTCATTAAGTAAAAATAATAAATCGTTCTACTTGTATCTTCTTCTTCTTCTTCTTCTTCTTTTTCTTCTTCTTATTATTAGCACGACCTGTGGAAATTCCACAGCAGTATCTTTCATATGTAATGTATTGCTGGTGAGTATACTGTGGACGTTCAGCATGACTGGAGACCCCGCAATATTATTAAAGCTCTTTTGTTAAAACTGTCCAAGTAATTTGGTTAATGTAGTGTCAGAATATATCTAGTTATTACGGTTTATCTCCAATATCCTTATAGAAATTTGACATATTCCCATTGTAGGGCCATCGGACATAAATAGAAACCCCATGATATCATGATACTATCTTTAGACAGAACAGATACTATCCTTGGATCCTAGCTAAAAAAATCAAGAAGGTATATTTTAGTTTCACGTAAGCCCAAAAGCGACATTTTTTTTTGTTTGTTTTACATTGTATCATCAGTGATCGGGAGATCCTGTTTATCAAAAAAGGAGGATAGAAGATGATAACATACTACAACCATTGTTTGTAGTTATCACCTTCATCTTCCTTTTTAATATATAGATTACTATTAGTATTATTATTTTCTCACTAAGAGTTCTCACACAGGTAATCATCAGTGATAACTTACTGATAATAACTGGTAGCGTTCCCTGGAGTCTAGGTGACAATAAGTCTCCCCAGATTTCTAATACTCTTCATCTCTTTCGACGTATTTTGCAAATGAATTTGCATTATTGCAACAGCCGCTTGTCATTGGTTTCTCATTAGCAATGGCCATTAGTGATCACTGATATTTGAGCAGCAATATTATTATACAGAAATAAAGAGATTCATTTTACCATAAAATTTACATATTAAGTTTTTAGGGTGTGTACAGACACATGTATGTGAATTAGGTGTTGAGGATAAAAAAAAAAAAAAAAAAAAAAAAAAAGATAAAATCTCTTCTATCACAAAGACATTAAGAAATACCAGAAAGCAATATGCATGAATTAAACGAGTGGAGGGAATACATGGAGAGAGAGAGAGAGAGAGAGAGAGAGAGAGAGAGAGAGAGAGAGAGAGAGAGAGAGAGAGAGAGAGAGAGAGAGAGAGAGAGATGAGTTACTTGTTCAGTTAATTATAAATTACAGCTAATTAAAAAGTTTGTTTCTTTTTAATTTGTATCACAAAGAACAAACTTTTTAATCTTAGGACTATATTATATTTTAGCATATATTTGGAGTATATAAGAAAAAAAACTTAAGGAAATAAAAATTCATTAACTCACATTATAAATATATATATATATATATATATATATATATATATATATATATATATATATATATATATATATATATATATATATATACACACACAAACACAAGCTAACGAATGAAAGTAAATAAATCAGTTATGTGTGCATATTTTAATTAATTCCTAAAAAATTACATAAATATTTTATAAGGGGGTTTTGTTTTCTATTAAGATAAGTTGTTGATTGAATTGAAGGCGAAATGTTAAATCGTTGTGTTAGGTTATATATATATATATATATATATATATATATATATATATATATATTTATTTTACCTAGCTAAAGAAGATATACACTTTATGGAAATATATATTTTGGCTTAAACTAAAACTATATTTCACCTAAGATTTTTTCCAGGCATTATTTACACATTATATATATATATATATATATATATATATATATATAGAGAGAGAGAGAGAGAGAGAGAGAGAGATTCAAACAAGTAAAATTGCCTCTTCTTTCAACTGATATTACAGAAGTAATTACAAAGCAGAATTAACATATAACTACTGAACATTACATCTCGTTTATATTAAAAGCAGTATCTACAGACACATGTATTTTGTATGTAACACTTTTCTCCACATAGCATAACATGTATTACAACTTAAACTGTACACAGTAAATATAGCAATGCACATTATTCCCTGAAACTGTACATAAATATTAAAATACTCAACATTGCGACTACATTCATGTTTTAAAGGTTAAATGTGTATTCGCACACGCGCAGAATACATATATATATATATATATATATATATATATATATATATATATATATATATATATATGTAATGATGTCATGTATAAATCTTAAAGTACACATATTAAAGAAATAAAAAAAAATAAAAACTTTGCTTGCATTGTGTACATATGGAAAGCATTAAAGATTATATAAAATCCCCATCCGTCCCCACACTTCTAGTTTTTGCTGCTTATTCTTTAAAAATCTTTCCTTCCATAAAATTTAATCTTAACTCAAAATGACAGGAGGAAAACAATAAAATCGAAAATCGCTTTTTGGCATATGAGAAATTACAATCTTTTACAATTGCTGCGATATGTGTGTGTGTGTGTGTGTGTGTGTGTGTGCGCGTGCGTGCGGGCGGGCGCGCGCCCGCATCTATATAAATCTATGTGGGTTTATATCTCTATATAATAAAAAAAAAACAATGCATATAAATTTCAATAGGAGGAGAGGATAATTTAAAGCTCAGTTTGAAAAGAAAAGCCATCTGAAATTTATCTCTCCAACTTAAAATAAGTAAAAACAAAAAAAAGAAACTTTAAAAATCAATTAGAAAATGTTTTCTCTAAAAAAAAAAAAAAAAAAATTCAAACACCAAAATAAAAAATATCTTTCGATTCTTTACAGTCTCAGAGAATTTGTACAACGGACAGCTTTTGAAAGTGTGCCACAAAATGAAAATTTTACTGAGAAGCAAGGGTTGCTTAATCTCAAACTGCATTTCTCCTCACTCTTGCATAGCTCAAGTCCAATAGCAGAAAAAACATTCAATAACAGCAAATTAATACATTTCTTGAGACAATGGACACTCTATGAAAGGATGCTCCTTGCATGATGAAAAGCTTATAGAGAAGCACAATCTCTAACAGAGCTTCTCTTGAATCCACATTGTTTAAATTCAATGCTAAGAAAACAATGAAAAATTACTGAAAACAATGCTGGGATAAGCAGAAACCCAACGATTTGAACAGCAAGTGCTTTGCCACCAATGTATTTTTTGGTGTTATTACTATGTATAAGATAACCTTATTTTCCATTACTGCTTTTATTTAATAATTAAAAACAGATTGATACAAGATGCAGATCCCTGGATCAAATACAGAATATACGAAGCGTGAGATAAATTAATAGTTCTGTTATAAAAGACCAGTGTAAGATGAGATTTGTTGTTTTTTGTTTTGTTTTTCACTCGTAACAAGGCATATTGTCACTTGGAACGTAAGAGACTACTAGTTGGGATTGTGTTTGACAGGCGACTGTTAGGTGTTGAGCAGTGAAATATCTGTTCACGTTACATTTAAACCTTTGTAGGTTAGTGGAAACAGGGAAGTAATTCTATAGTCTAGCAGTCTTAGGAAAGAAACTATTAGAGTAGAAAGCTTTCCGGCATCCAGGAACATTTATTTAGTGTTATTTACAATATAAAATCAATGTATTTTCTTTTGGGATATCTATTATAGTAATATACCTTCTCTCTTAGGCATAGAAGGAGACAAAAGATTTGAAAATATTGAATCTGGTGCAAGTTGAGTGTTTTTTAATTTAACAATCAGTGTTCCCGGTTGGCAAGGTAGTACACTAGCCAGGAACATATTTAGTTATTTTTTCTTAATATACTAAATAAATGTTCCCTTACTTTTATTTATATCTGTATTGAATATTTGTGAATTGAGTAGTAACTCTTGATCTTTGTCAACAACTAAATCTCCGACCCTTGCCATTCACCCTCCTCCAATACTAAAATAGTTTGCACAGCTAGATGCACAGACAGACAGCATGTCTTCTCCGCTTTATTTAGCTGGTTAGTGCAAACGTGCTGGTAGGCAGCTGAAGACATAGATGGCCGACAACAATCGGAGGTGATCTGACGGCACTATTAGGCCCACAAGTAGTTGGTTTTCCACTATGAAATTGGAACTGGCTAGCTATATCATGTGACCTAGTTCAGGATCAGTGCACTTGTTCAGAACACCAGCTAACTCAAGCAAGTTATTAAAAATAACATTAAATTGGTATATTCTTGAAGATAGTCATAGAATTAACCTATCCTACATGTGTGAGTGCAGCTACATAACCCAACTCAGCAGGATGTGGTTCTTTGTTAAAGAGCATCACTCAGGACTTTTTGGAAACTGCAACTCGCAAGCAACAAATGACAACTACAAGAAAGGCAGAAGGTGACTGTGGTGAAGAGGATAACAATGCAGACTGATAACCCAAGTTTGCCAAATTCGAATCCAGCTTGCTCCATAGCACCACTTTCACTTATAGATGCTAACAACCTTTTCATGGTCCTTCCAGTAACTACCTGATTCTAGACGAGATCAGAAGAAAGCAATACCAGTAAACATCAACAGTGACAGTCAGAGAAAAATGTGAAAGAAACTTCTCTAAATGCTACAAATGATTTTATGCTGTCGATTTTGTTATACATAACTAAATGAGGAATCATTTCTATTTAAAATCCATTTAATATCATGCATGTAAAATCGAGAAAAGCATCTTCATTTTTAGATAAACACAACATCAGGGAAAATTTGGTCGCCACTTAGTTCTGCATTAGATGGTGGGAAATTAGAATTTGTTTCAAGAGAAGAAATTTGGTCAGTTAGGATAGAGGATGAGGATGATAAAGGAAACTACCAGATAAAAAAAAAAGTATGGGAAAAATGGGGAGCTGATGGGGAAAGAGGGCTCAGTTTCTTTGATAACTGATCCCTATTTGTTTGTTATCCCGCAAAGATGGGGCTATAATTCAAAAATCGAGTCTGGAAGTAAACCCCACAGGGTTGTGCAACTTATGAAAACAAAACACTCACGGTAAGAAAGAATGAGGATGCTGATAGAGAAATATCACAGCTTCTTCAATGTTATTTTATCACAGGAATTATACTTGGAGGCAAATTATGCAAAAATAACCTATTGGCAAAACACCATTATAATTCTGAGCATAAACAGCAGGAATCTGATTGTAACATTGCTTCTGCATCTTAATTTTGGCAGCGACTATCATCAGTGCAGGTGCTTGCGACCTGTTTAGGCAAACACTGCTTACCCAAATGTCTGGGAACATGGTAGAAAAGATATTCTAAAAATTATGCAGGATAGACACCAACTGTGGCTAACAGTACATTTTGATGAGGAAGAAGTGTGATGGTTCGGCAATCATCAATGAGGAAGCAGGGAATCATCATTATTTTTAGTACATCAGCGTGCACCAGAAACACACAATTTGATTGGTCAACCCCTTTTTTGTGCGGGATGACAAAGGACCTTGAGGTGTCACAAAAAAAAAAAAAAAAAAAAAAAAAAAAAAACAGGTCTGTAAACTTCAATATGATGAATGAAGCGGACATATCTCGGGACAGCAGTAATTAATTGCGCAAAAAAAAAAAAAAAAAAAAAAAAAACTTGCTTAAATAATCGATTGAGCGTCGTGTAAAAACTTTAGAAACAAAGAAGAAATGGACATTCTTTTACTATCGGATAAAAAAGAAGGAAAAGAGAAATACAAGTAGTAAACCGAGTGCAAAACGGAAAACTGCGAACAACGATTGAATTTAAAAAGGAATTGATAGAGAAATTTGAAAGAGGAATACGTGTGTCAGCGCTTGCAAAGGAATATGAAATGGCAATGCAATGAAATGTATAAAATTCTTAAAGTTTACAGATAGAAAGAGACTTTTAAACTGTGGAACCAATTAATTCTATTTCAGTTAATTTAAAGGGGAAATAACATTTTGGTGTTCTAACAAACATCCGGAACGAATTATGGTCGACTACCTGGGTACCACTACATTATATATGCATAAAGAAAATTAATTGATAACATAAAAAGAACTTACATTACATTTACAAAATGTTCAAAAACAGAAAATGCAGTAAAGGACATTTTTCTTATCCATCATCAGTTAATTTTCTTTATCCTTCATTATTAAGCATCCCTTTCAAGATAAAATTTATTTGATAATAATCATGTTTTTGTATTCTATTTTCTTCTAATATTAGTGATGGGACGATTCCAATATAATTTGTGATTCTATGCTAAATTACCGATTCTGATTCTTTATAAATCTCTAAAGATTTAACAATTGTCATTTTTCCTGATTACTGTAAAAAAAAAAAACACATGTTAAATGTGCAGATACTTTCTCAAACGTAAAAACTCACTTGCGAGAGGGGGTGATCTATAGATTTTAGTTTTACTAGTATTTTAAAATCAATAAATATTCATCGTTTTATTATTATTACCATCAGTGGAAGAGTTTGTCTTAACCAAAATCAAATTTAAAAAAAAAACAAGAAAAGATTCGATTTTGGCATCGGTAAATGGGCACAATTGTTCTGATTTTGATACTTCCAAAAGTTCTGATCTTTCCTATTAATCGTCCCAACACTAATATACATATATATGTATTTTCGCTACATTTTGTGACCAAGAGTAGAGATCTACTCGAAATATCAAAATAAAAACAGAAAAATAAAAAAACATCGCTTTTATGCTTCTTACACCCCCCATACTCTTGGAAATACTTTTTTAGATGCATACATAGAATATATATATATATATATATATATATATATATATATATATATATATATATATAGAGAGAGAGAGAGAGAGAGAGAGAGAGAGAAAAAACACAAGTTTGATTGAAAACTAAAACCTGATTTGTACTATTTTCTCGACTCTGTGAACAATCTTCCCAGTATCTGGTTAGGGTTAATTAATGTACTAAGGGTCCAAGCGAGGAGATATTTTATTGTTTATTTATAGTGTTTAATTTTTAAAATGGGCTAAAACAAATTAAATACTCTAAATAAAAAAAATAGAAAAATACCCCCTCCCGAAAGATCAAAAGCGCTATACCATAAAACCACCTTGGATTCTTAATGCACCAACTAACCCTCGATACTCAGGAGATTGTTTGCAGAGTCTAGAAAATCATTTTTCTTTTTTAATACAAAGAAAATTTATAAGGATAATTATTTGCTGCCAATATAAACCCAAATACATACACATGTGCGTAAATAAATATTCTAAACGATATGCTGTTTTTATTTATTTACATTTTTGGATGCTGTTTCCAATTAACTATAAGTTGGAGCAGAAACCATGTTAAAAAGAATTGGCATATTTAAAATGTGCACAACCACACGCACGCAACAAAATGGCGCTGACAGATTAATAGGTGGAGGATAGCAAGCAGAATTTCATGATCTCCAGTCAGAAAAAAAGTAAATTCATTTAACAAGCATTTGCCTGTTAATTAGAAACGGTCCAACAGGAATAATGCTTTAAACTTTACACAGATTACAGAGAAAAAAAAAAGCAAAGAACTTTAGAATTTCATACTCTATTAAGAGTGAGTTAAACATGATAAACATCATTAAAAACAAACAAAAAATCTCTTTTGAATATTGGTACACAGGATTTTCTGTTTTCATTCGACTATTTCCCTCATCTATCTATAAGGTTTCTAATTTTCCCTCATCTGTAACGTAGTACACACGTTTACACACGTGTTAACATGTGGAGACCCAACACGTTGTTGACTCCGTCACAAGGAAAAACTCAGCACACTTTCTTTTCCATTAAACAACAGATGTTTATTTCACTTGTGTAACACATTATCTGTCTTCTTGCTAACATGATCGTGATCATCAGTCTGTGCACACGTTCTTTTATAATCTTTTCTTCTTTTTCCTTGCCACGACGTCACTTCGCACACAGTTCGGTCATTTGCACACAGCTGCCATACACGCATCCACGCTCTGTTACACATCTACCTATAAAGTTTCTAATTTTCATTTTTTTTATTGAGTGACCAATTATTAAAGTTAAAGTCTGCTAAAAGTTAATAAGATAGATTATCAGTTGAATGACGATGAATATAAGGAGAGGAGTGCAAATAATGAAATTTGGTGACTTATGAGGATCGTTTATGAAAAGTGTTAATTGATTTTATAGTTGAAGATGACCATGTTGTTGCCCTCAGGGAAGAGATCTTGGAAAAATGAGAAGTTATTGAAAAGCAACCATGTTCATAAATAATAATATTTAATGGTTTCGTTTCAGATCACCGAAATTAAGCAATAAGCTTTGCTAGTGCCAGATGGGTGACCATTTGCGAATTCTAGGCGCAGTATGTGCTCTCTGCTTATTTTGACATTGTTTCCAGTCGTCCTGAACCTCCACTTGCCACTGGTATTTAACAACTCTGATTCAGGATAGGTGTGGTTAGAGATTGCATAACTACTGCCACAGAAATTCCATGTGCAGGCACTCTTACAGTGGGTATCTATAGTTTGTCAAAACTGAAGGAAGTCACCCACTATATATAAACAGATAGGCTCCTTCAGTCTTTGACAGACTATGGATACCCACGTAGGGGTGTCTGCGCATGAAATTTTTGTGGCAGGAGGTGTGCAATCTCTAACCACACCTCTGCTGAATCAACATTTGTTAAATACCAGTGGCCAGTGAAGTGTATGTACAGGACAACTGGAAACAAATGCCAAGATAAGCGGAGAGCACATACAGCACCTAGAATTCCCAAATGGTCACCGATCTGGTACTAACCAGGCTCAACGTTGCTTAACTTCGGTGATCTGATGAGAACTGGTATGTCAATACGATTATGCCATATATATATATATATATATATATATATATATATATAGAGAGAGAGAGAGAGAGAGAGAGAGATAGATATAAAATTATAGTTCATTTAACAGATTTAAGTGAAGTGAAAAATATGATGCTTTGAAAAAACAGACACAGAATTTATTCCGTGCAGCCATGGTCGAACATCGGATATACAAAGTATGCACCATAAACTACATGAACAGTAGTCTCATATTAATACAAGAATAGAAGAGTAGAAAATTGTGTTAATTGTTTATATTTCTTATTCTATGCAAGATATACATGAGATCTTTCTCAAACAGTGATTGTGGAAGGATCATATGTTGTGAATATCACGAAGTGATCTTACTACAGAGTGGCTAAAAAAAACAAAAAAAAAAAGAAGAAAAAAAACAAAACAAATGAGCTCTTGAAATTTTACCCCCATCAGCTTTTGTATGAATTTTGAACACTCCCAGATCGAATTCCTAAAATATGACGGCTATCTTTTCTCAGACTAGAAAGCGTTTACATTTTGGAATTTATCGTCAAGCTTATAATCTTAACTGTAATGAATTGAGTGGTGTTATCACCTAACAAAGAAACTCAAATAAGCAGTATAAAAGGTAAAATGATAGGTGCTCCAACGAGCAAGCCCTTGTACCCCTCTCTATGTAAAGACCTGTAACAAACCTGACAAGCAGCAAAATCCCACCCCTACTCAGAAATCCTCAGATACTAGAAAGCGTTCTACTCTAATAGTTTCTTCCCTAGGACTGCTTAATTTCGAAATTCCCTCCCGGATTCCTATTTCCCCAAATGTACTGACATGCAGAAGTTCAAGTGTAATGTAAACAAACATCTTGCTGCTCAACTATTTACACAGTATCTCTACAAATTACATCCCAGATAGCCCCCTACATCAAAGTGGCACTGTGTCTTGTTTGGGGTGAAAATTCAATAAAAAATTTTTTTAAATCCCTGAACCATCCCCATGACACAACACTAGTCTGTCACTGGTTCTACTTTCCAGAAAAAAACTTATTTACACACATGGTGTTTGATGATGATGATGGCGGAGGTGATGATGAAATTAAGTATCTGGAATTTCCAAATGGTCATCGATCTAAATACTGACCAGGCTCAATATTACTTAAATCTTGAGGTGAAAGTCAAATGGATACCACCAGATAAGGTTATGCAGGATAACTTTGAGAATGATGATTATGGGTTGAGCCGCAAGATATGACTCTCTTCCGCGGGGGAGGCAGGACTTGTCGAGTCAAATTTAGGGAAGCAAGCAAATACGGTATCTTATAAAGGTAAAGCATAAATGCTCAAATCATTTTCTATCGAGCCAAAAAAAAAAAAAAAAAAAAAAATCCATGCATAATTATGTGAGGGAAGATTATTTTCAAATAATCTCCTAAACTGGGAACGCAGTAACGGACTTATATTAAGTAGATATTAATAAGTCCTTACATTTTTTTTTTTTTAAATGAAGAGTAGATAATACACTGTGGTTGTGTTATTGGCAGCTCCAGTAACTCTCGCTTTTCCTTTTTTGCCCCTCAGTCCTCATTTCCAAGGAGTCATTTTTCTGACAAAGGGTGAAGAAAAAGCTGCTTTCCAGGTCGGTAATATATTGTGAACAGTAGCCTGAGATGTTGGAAATTTTTCTGTTTCTATGTCTATCCTTGTGGTCATGTCACTAGTAAGGGTGTTGGAGGTAAACGTTTCATCTGGGCTGACGTTACCCGCCTGATAGTTAGGGACCCAAACCTTGGTTAACCACTAAGGAGGCTGTCCTATCAGCAGGTGTAAAGTACTGGGGCTGCTGTATTGCCATTTGGTGAATGGATTCTGGACCATGCAGTAGTTTCTGATGGGGCCTCTCAATACCATACTAGTGGGTAATTGTTACGGCTTTACCTTATGTGCTACAAAAAAAAAAAAATTTTCCTCTCTTTCTCTCTCTCTGTCGTACTCTAACCAAGTCTGTCAACCTGTTCCACAAACCCCCAAAACTCAACATGAAATATCTAAAAAAACAGCACGAATAAACTTAGAACCCCCATCCTTCAACGTAGACCCCTATTACCATGTCTCCTTCTCCAACATCAGGGGTCTACGTTCCAACCTTCCAGAGGTTGAAACCCAATTATAGGAGATGAAACTGGACTTACTCAGCGAAACTTACTAAGCGAAACTGGCATAGGGCTGACCACTTCCCTAGATGAGTTCATAATAAAAGGATACTTTAACTTAACATCTAAATCTGACTCCCAAGATCGCCATGGACATGGAATATGCGTCTACATTAAAGATGGCTTCCCGTGTGGTAGAAATATCTCCAGAGAAGACCCTAATTTACCTTATATGTGCTTCCGGGTTGCACTTGCTTTAACCACCGCATTCATATTTGCCGTCTATCGCCCCCACAACAGCGGGGTTACTGTGCTTAAGAGCATATCTGAGAAAATTGACCTCATCCTGTCTGCTACCATTCACATTTGTGGTGACTTCAATGTCTATAATGTGGAATGGCTGAACCACTCAAATAAGACAGATGATGAGGGGAGGTTCTGTCATGATTTTGCCATTGCCTATGACTTCACTCAGGTTGTTCACGAACCCACCCGTATGCCCGATACTACTGGTCAATATGCAAGCCTTCTAGACCTTTTTTTCACAACTTCCCCTGAGCTATGTTCATGTTCCGTTCTATCTCCCCTGGGATCCTCTGACCACACAGTTGTATCAGTTAAGATAAAAATGAAATACAATAAGTCTTCAGATGCACCTCTCCACCGTACTGTATATCGATACTCTATGGCTGACTGGGATCGCTTCCGTACATTCATATCTGATCTACCTCTGCATTCCATGTTTAAAAAGGATGTATCTTCTATAGTATCAGACCTGACTGAATGGTTAATTGTAGGCATAGACCGATTCACACCATCCAAAAAATTCCAACAAAAACCTAACAGCCAGCCATGGTTGTCCCCAGAATGTGCTGCTGCAATCGCGCACAGAAATCACTTTTTCCATAACTACCAACGTAATAGATGTACTGAGACTAAAGTTGCCTTCAGGACTGCCAGCAGCCATTGTGAAAGAGTAATAAAAAAATGCAAGAGAGCTATATGCTCAGTCCGTTAAATCCAAAGTAGCTGAGCAGCGGCTTGGTTTTGGCAAATAGCAAACAGGATCCTGAACAGATGCGTGCGCTCTATCCCAACTATCATCAATGGACCTGAGGTCATCTCGTCAGCATCAGACAAGGCCAAACTATTTGCCAAGAACTTTGCAGCTAACTCTACCCTCTGCGATGAAGGTCATCAACTCCCCGTATTTCCTCCTACAACAGACAACACACTATCCAACATACAAATATCTGTGCACGAGGTCGCCAAACTAATCAAAAACCTTGATTCCAGTAAAGCAACTGGCCCAGACGGCATTCCAGTTATAGTGTTGAAAAAGCTTCAATCAGAACTTGCCCCCATACTTACAAAACTGTTTAAGCGTTGCCTTAAGGAGAAGTGCTTTCCAACACCCTGGAAAACCTCATCAGTGTGCCCTGTATTTAAGAACTCAGGTGATGAGTCATCTCCCTCTCAGTACAGACCAATAAGTCTCTTGTGTGTCATGAGTAAGTTACTGGAATCCATATTAAATAAAGAAGTAATCAACCACCTCAGCAGAAATAACCTCCTTAGTGACATGCAATATGGTTTCCGTTCTGCTAGATCTACAACTGATGTGCTAACAGTTATATCCCATAGGATTAGTGAATCTTTCGACAAAGGCTTCCTTTCTAGGGCAATTGCTATTAACATATCAAAGGCCTTCCATAAGGTTTGGCATAAGGGCCTACTTCACAAGATTTCCAGCCACGGTATAACTGAAAATGTTTTCTCAATAATTAAATCATTTCTCTCTGATAGGTTCATAAGAGTAGTGGTTGATGGACTTAAATCATTCGTTGACATCTATGCTGATGACACGACCATCTATGGCAACACATCAAAGGCCGTAAATGACAACGCTCTCTCTGATTTCCTCTCCTCTGATCTTGAGCGCGTGGTTCAGTGGGGGAAGAGGTAGCCGGTTACTTTTAATGCATCTAAAACCAAGCTCCTAACTTTACATCATCAACGCTCTGTTCCTCATCTAGCATCAATTGAAATGGATGGCTCTCGTCTTGGGGAGGCTTCACGTTTTGACAAGCTCCTGGGTTTGACCTTTCCTCCTGATCTGAAATGGAACACGTATATCAAGTCTGTTGCCCAGGCCGCTGGGAAAATTGTGGGATCCTTCTACCACTCCAGAAGATATCTCACTACTGATGCAATTCTCTATCTATATAAAAGCCAAGTACGTCCAAAGATGGAGTACTGCTGCCACATCTGGGCTGGAGCTTCAAAAAACAGCCTATCCTGCCTTGACAAAGTACAAAATAGACTTTGTGGCTTAGTGGGGGATGCTCTCTTCTCTTCCCTGCAATCTCTCTCCCACAGAAGAGACGTTGCAGGCCTGTCTTTGTTTTATTGTTATTTCCATGGCAAGTGCTCGTCTGAGCTCCAATCTCTGGTCCCCCTTCGTCAATCCTTCATGATAAACACCCGTCTAGCTAAAACCACTGTCAGTAATTTCCCCCACTCTTTATCTGTGCCTAAATCAAAACATAGATTCCATGAACATAGCTTTTTTCTGAGAAGTGCACACATGTGGAACTCTCTTCCGTTTGCCTGTTTCCCACCTGGCTACAACTTGGACGTCTTCAAGTCCAACATAAACAAATTCCTGATTAATCGCCCCCTTAAGTAAGACACTTTATCAAATCTCCAATACCAACTATTACTACGATATTATCCCATTGATTATTGTACACAAAATAACCCTTATCCTCGAGTGGCTTCCGGGCCTTGATAAGTGGTGATCCCCATGTAAGAAAAAAAAAAAAAAAAAAAAAGATTTTAAAGTAGGACGTTTTCAGGCCGATTTCTCGTCAGGAGCAGATTTTTGCAGTTGTTCGCAGTCAGAATTTTTTTTTTTTTTTTTTTTAAACCTAGTCTGACGGTCGTTTTATTATCAATCTAGGCGTCTCACTTGGGATTTTTATTATTTTAAAACTTTAATTTGGAGAAAGTAAAGATTATAATAAAAATTGAAAGAAGACAAACTAAATAAATTTAAAAAATAATAATAAAAAAGTAAATTTTTAATCTAATAAATAAAAGCAAAGATTCACATGGAACCTTTTTTTTTTAAGTCAAGAAAAAAGGCGGGTCTGAGTAGGACAAACAGGAAAAGAGAGACACAGAGGGTGGCGAGTTTTTTTTTCTCCCCTTCTTTTCTTTTTAAGAGTAATGGTGTCCACACTTAGATAAGGACTCTAAGTGTTTTGTCAAGTGCTTTGAAGAGAGGAGAAAATTTAAACTTGACAATATGCCTCTTCATGCCTACTTATGAGTAAGAATGGATTACCAAAAAGTCTCTCCTAGCCAAAAGAGTTTCTGAAATAAAACTAGGATTCCTCCTTATAGTCACTTTTCAAAGATGATGATGATGATGATGATAGAGGAAGGGGGGATAAATGTTGAACGCTTGTCTACTTCTATTTAAACAAGGCATATTATTTTAGAATTAAACCTTTATGACAGAGAAAAGGAAAGGGAGAAAGTGATTCTAAGTTGGTTTTATTGCTTACTTGTGTAGATAATTTGAAGGGGGGGGGGCGAGTATTTTGTTGGAGAGAGGAGGGGAAAGGAAATTCTATTTGTATATAATTAGTTACTTCAAGAGTTATCTTCGTCTGATTTCACTTAATAGCAATTTCATTTAATAAATCTTTATATCATCAGAAGAGGGTATGGTGAGAGGAGGGAAAAGAAGACCAGGGAGACATACAGAGACGCAATGTAGACAAAAACACAAAGAAAAGCGAGACAAGAGAGAGGGATAGAGAAAGAGACAGACAGACAGACAGACAGAGCAGTCTAGAGGGACAAGACTGATAGAGAAACACAAAGAGACACAAAAGAAATAGGTAGAGATAGATAGGAGAGAGAGGTGGAAAGAAATGAGAGAGGTAGAAAGAGACACGAGAGAGAGAGAAGTAGAAAGAGGCAGGAGAGAGAGGGGTAGAAAAAGACATGAGAGAAAGGTAGAAAAAGATACGAGAGAGAGAGGTAGAAAGAGGCACGACAGAGAGGTAGAAAGAGGCACGAGAGAGAGAGAGGTAGAAAGCGACACGACAGAGAGAGAGAGAGGTAGAAAGCGACACGACAGAGAGAGAGAGAGGTAGAAAGAGACACGACAGAGAGTGGGGGGAGGGTAGAAAGAGACACGACAGAGAGAGAGAGAGAGAGAGAGGGTAGAAAGAGACACGACAGAGAGAGGGGGGGTAGAAAGAGACACGACAGAGAGAGAGAGGGTGGTAGAAAGAGACACGACAGAGAGACAGTTAGAAAGAAACACGTGAGAGAGAGGTAGAAAGAGACACGAGAGAGAGAGGTAGAAAGAGACACGACAGAGAGAGAGAGAGAGAGGGGGGTAGAAAGAGACACGACAGAGAGAGAGGGGGGGGGTAAAAAGAGACAAAACAGACAGAGAGAGAGAGGGGTAGAAAGAGACACAACAAAGAGACAGGTAGAAAGAAACACGTGAGAGAGAGAGAGGAGTGTAGACAGAGACACGTGAGAGGTAAAAAGAGACACGAGAGGGGGGTAGAAAGAGACACGAGAGAAAGATAGAAAGAAACAAGAAGAACAAGTAGAAGTAAATTGCGGGTTAAGCTGTGAGCTTAATAGAAATGTTCAAACTGCAGAAATATGCATTTTCATAAAAGAACATTGAATAGAATGCGAAAAAAGAAAAGAAAGATATTTGAGGGGTGGGGAAAGGGAGTCAAGATCCTTTGGCAGTTGGAAATGGACAAAATGCAGATATTCTGGTGAGACAAAGACATCCACTGTTTCCCAAAGTGTTTTTTTGTTGTTTTTTTTTTTGTTTTTGTTTTTTTTGGAGAGTGAGGGCGATAGAAAATAAATGGAGAGGGAAGATTAAGAATGGAAAATAATTTGGGTGAAAGCAAAGAAATAAAACCATGTTTTATTGAAGGTTTAATGCTTTAAGGTGAGGGGAAAAAACATCAAGTACAAGGATTTTTTTCTTCTTTATCACCTCCTCCATCTAATAAAACACAAATTGAAAAATGTTACTATAGTAATAAAAAAAGAAAAAGATAATTCCCGGGTCTTCAATTGAATTGATAATCTTAAACAATAAACAATGGGATATCAGGTATAGTAAAAAAGATTCCCCCCTCTATCTAGCCTTGAAGAAACATCCATCTATCACAATCCTAATGTAAGGTAGCTTTATTGACGAGAGAGAGAGAGAGAGAGAGAGAGAGAGAGAGAGAGAGAGAGAGAGAGAGAAAGAAAGAAAATGAGATGGATTCTAAAATAAAGATAACTCAAAAAGAAAGAATACAAAATACAAAATATTATTTCCCTATTCCATGGAGTTTCATAAAAAAAACTAATTTTTGAAATACTATAATAAGGGAATAACATTTTGTATTTCTTGTTTTTGAACAATAAATTTTGTATATGTTAATTGCGGAATTTAATTTCGCTTATACACATATAATTTAATTTATTGAAATTTATATTCAGTCACTTTATCCACATTTGAGTGGAGGACAGGGAATAGGAGCTGTTTTTTTTTTTTTTTTTTTTTTTTGTTTTGCTTTTTCCAGAAATCTTTTTAGAAGCTTTTTAAAAACAACTTGATTGTCATTTTATTTATATCTTAGAGCCAAAAATCTTTAAGTTTTAAAAAATTCAGAATCAATATTTTAGTTTTTAACGGATTTTTAATACCAAGACTAATGCATAATCTATAAATATATATTTTCTATTTAAATTGAATAATTATGTTGTCAAAATTATGTGCATTAAAATTTCTTAAAAACAAAGCAAAATCCTAAACGAATGTAAATCTTTTTTACTTAATTAAAATAACCACACTTTACACGAATTATCAAAATAACCACACTTTACACGAATTATCAAAATAGCACGATTTTTCTATCAAATTTTTCAAAGGAGTAATTTATGTATTTTCAATGACAATTTTTTTTATTAACTTTCCCCAAACGATAGTAAAAAAAAATAGGAATCGAATATTCCGTGTCAAATTTTCCCAGTAAAACTAAACTGTCGTAATTTTTTCATTGTCGGTTTTAAAAACCAACCATAACACATGGACACATTTTTTTCTTCATTTGAAAATTTAATTAAACAACACAGTCTACTTCTAATCTTTTGAAGTTTTTCATTTTTTTTTTTTAAGTTTGCCATTGTTATTGTCGAAAATAAATAAACTAAGGCTCACAAATAAGTGGCTGTCAAAGTTTTCGTACATTTACCAAAATTTGCACACAAAGTTTTCGTACATTTACCAAAATTTGAACACAACGTTTTCGTACATTTACCAAAATTTGCACACAAAGTTTTCGTACATTTACCAAAATTTGCATACAACGTTTTCGTACATTTACCAAAATTTGCATACAACGTTTTCGTACATTTACCAAAATTTGCATACAACGTTTTCGTACATTTACCAAAATTTGCATACAATCACACCAGCCATTGAGTTCATGTAAAAATAAGAATTCCTTTTTACAACCACGTATTTCTGGCCATTAGAACACTGCTCTTTGGTGGACACTCGTGTTTGCGGAAGTAATGCGAATATTAAACATGAAACATCTTTATAATTATCGGGCCGGGGTGGGGGCAAAGAACGTGGCAAATCCAGGAAGAGAAAAATGAAGTTCAAACAAAATTCAAAGCAGTAAAACAACCTAAAGCCAATGTCGATTATTTTGTTCCCCCACCAGACTATGAAATCAAATCAGCTCAAATGCACCTTTTTTGTTTGTTTGTTTAAACTATTTCGCCTCAGCAGAGTCAGCAATCAACTTAGGCGAATTTGTGATTAAACAATGAGATGTTTTTTACCAACAATAATTTTTAATGTAAACCAGTGCTTTTTGATCGAGAAGCGTCTTAAGTAGGTGATATACGATTATTAATGTGATGGATTTAATAATTATTTACTGAGCTGGGAACAAACAGAAAAATAAAAACAAAACAGGATTCCAAACTAAGTGTTGGAAATCAAATTAGTAGATTGCCATGAAAAGTTCATGAAAAATATGTTTTGGTAGACTTTGTTAACACGAAAATGGAAAACAGGAAATAAAGGAGCGTTCTTAAGAACCGGATTTAATTGTTTTTTAATCTTTATATGTAAAGTGAGCTACAACCTGACTAAATATTCAAAATGACTCGACTTAAAACCAGGATAAAGGAGAAAAAAAAATTTTTTTAATCCATGATAAACAGCAAATTGTTTTGTTTTAAAAATTAAAATTTTAGGTTTTTATTAAACAGATGAGAAATTTATAAGTTAGAAAGAAATAAATATAAATACAGTAACAGATTATTTCGTTGATGGGAAAATTAGTTTTAAGTCAAAGATGAAATACTAATATTTTCTTATATAAACAAATTTATATTCTTACTAGACGTTACAACCACTGCCATCATTTATTCCACTTTAATTTGATTTTTTTTTTAAATTCATAAACTGCGGTTATACACACAACCGTGTGTGTGTGTGTGTGTGTGTGTGTGATGAGACGATACAGATATTTTTCCCAATTCCGGTACAATTA
>NC_136518.1:75408504-75426004 GCF_053919585.1 Euprymna scolopes | reverse complement strand
CCTATCATTCATGGCAACTCAATGCTTTATGCAGTAATCGGTTTTAAACGAACGTGTTTTCATTTATTTATTACGATATCAATAACACTTTAGATATTCTTTTTACAGAATATCTGGATTTTTAGCTTTAGTAAAAAAAAAAAAAACATTTTCTCTCTTTGTGCGCTATATGTACATTAGTGTTGGGACGATTAATCGGAATCAAAACCAGGAATCAGAAAATTTGGCGGTACAGGAATCGGAAAAATTGTTGCCTATTTTTTGATGCCAAAACGATTCTTTTGTCTGATTTAATTTGATTTTGTTTAAAGCAAAATCTTCCATTGCTGGTAATAATGATAAAATAATAAATATTTATTGATTTTAAAATACCAGAACAGCTAAAATCTATAGATCATCCCCCACAAGTGTATTTAGGGAAATCTGGAAAAATAAGAACTCTTTAGTTAATTATTTAGTGATTTATAAAGAGTCAGAATTGGAAATTTAGCAAAGAATCGGTAATTGTATCGGAATCAGGAAAAATATTGGAATCGCCTTATCACTAATATATATAAAAGATATGTTTTAAATTAATTAAACTTTTGTTATAACTCATTGTGGAATTAGATTAGAGCTGCTGAGGTTATGTATATACTTGCAACATGAATGTAAATAATACACGTAGGATAATACATGTACACACACACACACACACACAATTATTTTAACATGTTTTAATTTTCATATATTTTTAAATAATGTAAATATATAAAAAATAATTAACCCCGAAAAGAAGAGTGATAAGTAATATAATAGATATATAAATTCTATAAACAACCGCAGTTTTGTAAATATTAAATCCTTTTCTTTTCTCGGAGTGGAGAGAGAGCAAATACGAATGACACAGATATGAAAGACATTTTTTAATAACATGAATCTAGAGCAAGAAACTAGATCCGATATCAAGAAAGCTTTTGTTCTGTTTTTATTTTTTTGTTGTTGTTTTGTTTTTGATGGAGGTTTTGTGTGATCAACACTGCTGGGGAGCTATGATTTAATATTCTGTTTTGTTTTTAAATCTCCGAAACAGTTTTTCGTGGTAAACAACTGATGATCCTTGAAATAATATTAAGACTAGTGTCAATTCCTGAACAAACTAATACATTTGATTGCAAAAGATTAATTGGCTTAATAGCAAAATATTTTTCCATGGAAAGTCTTGGGATTAAATTTTATTTTGATATAATTTTAAACGTTGAAAAACTTCCAAGTATGTATGTACATATATATATATATATATATATATATATATATATAGAGCATGGTTTTGTAGAAGCTCAGAAATATAGATCATGTTATGAGAATCAGATAAATTTTAAATATTAATTCAAAATGAATTCATTAATCAAAATTTTCAATAAGAAATACACACAAGGTTCTTTCATTTTTTTATATGCTTGTACAAGAGTTAAGAAGGATTTTGTTTTGTCCAACTCAACTTGTCCCAAAATTGATTCGAATGTATTATATATTAAGGCAAGAAGAAGAAAAGAAATATAGAAATTTTCTAAAATGAATTAAAAATAAAAATTTTAAAGAAAAACGATTTTAAAAAATGCTTAAAGTAAAAGAGCTTGTTTGTGTCTGTTATAAATCACATATTCTAATTAAGGTCGTAATTAACAAATGATTTTATTGATCGACGAAGAACAAATTAAGATAAAGTATTTGTGAAAATGAATTAAATAAGATGAGGATGCAGAAAAAGGACAAACACCAACCAGACAATTCGATTGGATTATTCCAATTTTTCTATTCATTCGGGAAATAAAACACAAACGTAGCTGGCTTGCCATAAGTATAGTTTTATATTACTAAGCTCTACTAATGCATGTAGTACTGTTGACAAAAATTATACATGTAACACATTAATTTATGATATAAAGTTTGTGTATGACGTAGCAATAATATATATTATATAGATTTTAAGATAAATTTGTATTGATACAAAATAAAGTTGGAGGTTGGATAAATGATATCATAATCATCATCATTATTATTATTATTTATTATAAATAGAGAAATAACTATCTTCTTGGATGGGGGAGGGGAGATATAGTAGAGTATCGACTGGCTCAGAGATAGTTTTCTTTATCTCAGTTTATATAAAGTTAGGTATATATAAGGTTTATATATTTCTAAGTATATGATTCGCTCCTAAACTAATTAACCAATCATTAATAAGTTTAGAACACAGCTCCTAGGCATATATGCGTGTAATTTGCACGAGATTTAGTTGAATTTAGTTTTATACAAACGGAATAAAAAAAAGAAAGAGGAGAAAGTCCATTTTAAAATTATAGATACCGTTCATATTAATTAGACACAAATTGTGCAAGATTTCCTTAATTTCAATTTCTTCTAAAAATCCCTTAAGCTTAACCCTTAAATTTTACACATGTTCTAGAATCAAAATCGTGTAATTGGAATAAGGATTCTAGGTATAAAGCTTATGTCGCATTATATCTTGAAACTTCGTAAGAGGGCATAAAAGTAATGTAAAATGGTTCTCTTTGATGATTATCTTTTACCCGTCCTGGGACGGGTATACGTTTAGTTTTACCAAATATATAGTTGATATAGCTATAGTAATAAGGCCATTAGACAATGTAATGTCTGTCGGTGTGTGTTTCTTGCTTAGATGTAAATTATTTTAAAACAAATTTATACAATTTTATGACCAAAGAATACGTTAATTTAATGATTACACATCTTTTACAAAAATCCGATTAAAAATAATTAATTTTGTCAAAACTGATCAGCATGTTATCACGTTTTTAATTTTAAACAATTTTATTGAATCAATCTTCACGTGGTCTCGCGCTTTTGAATACTTCATTTCAGAATGGGCTGGAAAAATTAATGACATAAGCAAGCCCCCCCCCCCCCCAAAAAAAAAAAAAACGCCGTACCATGACGATTCACACTAATTTACTTTTATTAATTAAGTTTTCTTAATTGATAAAATGAGAATTGAAAATTTAATAAACAAACGATGACTATTTGTTTTATAACAAATATAGGTTTTGCTTCAACGGCACATTTTTTTTTCTTTTAATCAACTTTGGCTTTTAAGACCCACGAAAGAGGCAAGTAAAAATGTACATTTCATTCCATAGCAATTGTTCCCAACCTTTTTTTATTTATTTATTTTTTGGTTAAATCAAATCTATTCAGCCATGTATTTATAATGGCACTTAACAAAACGTAACACTAAAATGAAAGCAAGAAGTTAGTGCATTGCAAAAACACAGAAAACACAACTAATACCCTATAATTTTTTTTTATCTAAACTTTTCTCTCGCATCCCCAGGTGGGGAACGTCTATTCTATAGTTATTATATATTTGGAATTATTTTTTCTCTAAACCCTCCACCAATATCCCTTAACCCAGACAATGCCGGGTAAATACTGATATAACTATAATAATCTTCCGGAGGATGGGGGGAATGTTATATGTTTATGACACAGCATATCAACACTTTTCAGTGTTATTTAATGCCTGAACAAACGACTTAGTGCAAATACCCCTTACTTTCAACGTGTGCTTAACACCAAATATAATTTCTATGAATACGCCCTTTTCTCCAGGAACTTCTGTGAAACACGTTACCAGCGGATTGCTTCCCTACAGACTACAACACGGTCGTTTACAAATACTTGTTATCAATCGTTCTCATAAGTCGTCAAATTTTGCTTATAGCATAATTTTCAATCATCTCATAATATTCTTAATCATTAACCATGAACCCCATGTAGATTTATTAGTAAGAGAAAGAAATCCATTGATAAATTTCGTTTTCCAACAAACCAACCAATTTTGGTTGGTCTTATAATGAAATACAAAAGCTAAACAACTAATTGTATACAATTAATAGAACACAAGTTGTTTGATTCATAGTTTGGAGGGGGAATTATGGGTTCATACTTTTCCTAACAGTATTAGTAGATGACAGATCTCATGGGATTCAAACTCACCATGGTGAACATCCATTAACCCAATAACGCACTGCTTTGTTTTATTTAATCCAATGCAAAATGTTTGAAAGGGCAACTGAGGAATGGTTCAGATTTAAAAAATGTTTTCAAATTTGCAAACTAAACCAATTCACTGACCATTGCAAATAGACTTATTAATCATTTTTTAAAGGTTTTACATCTGAGTTTGGGGATACATGCAATGTAAGGATGTTTATATTAAAGAAAATAATTTACTTGTCATAAAAAAATAACAGACTTTTTATTCACTAGTCGAATAAAAAAAATTATGAGAGATTTCATCAGTTCTTGGGGTAGTTGAGAATAGAAGGAAATGAAGATGCAATGAAAAAAAATTCGTAAACGTAATTTATAAAACGTGTTTATAAAAAAATGCGCTTTGTTTTTATATTTAAAAAACACTTTTTAATAAAGGGCAGAGGGTTGTTTAAGATATAAAAATTATTTTAAAAAAACCTTTAACTTTTATTCCGTTGTTTTTCATGATGTTATATTTTTCGACTGTGTAGATCTTCATCATTTTAATCAAGAAACACAAATATATATATATATATAATTATTTACTATAATAATTATTAAATCCCTGCAGACACTAATGCTTCATCCTTTCGGGAATCATCAATGCAGAGTGTCACAATTAACACCAGTCGATAGATTCGAACCCGGCAACAAAAGCCATCCCTGGCTTCAATAGCAAGGAACCAATCCTCTCTCATACATATATATATATATATATATATAATTATATATATATATATATATAATTATATATATATATATATATATATATATATATATATATATATATATATATGAATGAGATGTAGACTATTTTCTTGGCGTTTGCACATCTGAAAAAAGTGTATTAATATACTAATATTCCATGTAGACTGAATAAAATCATTTAAGATTTTCTGATCACCTTCATGCCATGTATAAAAAATAAAAGTTTTCAAATTGTAACAGTACAAATCTTTTAAATATATATATTATTCATATATTTCAAAATTTAACAGTATAAATCTTAAGAATATATATAGTAGCATGAATATTAGAGATGGGCTAATTCCTATATTTTCTTGACGTTTGCACACCTGAAAAAGGTGTATTAATATACCAATATTCCATAGAGGACTGAATAAAATCATTTTATGTTTTCTAATCATCTTCATGACATATAAAGAAAATAAAAAAGCTTTCAAATTTTAACAGTACAAATCTTTTAAAAATTATATGTATAATTTTTAAAATATAATTATCCACTGACACGTGTTTTGTCGTCCACGATTCCTCAGAGTGGCTGAATCTAGCGAGATTCAAAAACTCTGATGAGTCGTGGACGACGAAACACGTGTCAGTGGATAATTATATTTTAAAAATAATATATATACCGCTCCCCCATTAAAGGGGGTACCAGATTGGTCAATGGGAAAATTATTCCCAAGAACAAGCATTTAGATAAAAATGCACTTTCGTATAAATACTTGAATTCATTCAAGAAAGTATCGCTAACAAAAACAAATAAAAACATCTATATATACACACACATTATATATATATATATATATATATATATATATATATATATATATTATATATATATATTAAAATTTAACAGTATAAATCTTAAGAATATATATAGTAGTGAAAGGCTGATTCCTATATTTTTTCCGATTCTGATATACTTCAATTACATTCTCGGTTACCACTTTTTAAAAATCTCTAAATATTTAGCAATAGAATTTTTTTTTTTAAGTATTATTTTTCATTTTCGAGTTACAGCAAAAAAAAAAAGTGATATATGCATATATTTTTACAAGTGTAAAGCATACACTTGTGTGGGGTATTTATAGATTTTAGTTTTTACTTTTAGTTTAAAATGAATAAATATTTATTTTATTATTAGTACTAGCAGTGGAAAATTAAGTTTTAAAAAACACAATTAAAAGTTGGCATTTGTTTCTAATTCGGATACACCAAAAGTTTTGATATTTCCGATTACTTATCCCTACATTAATATATATATATATATATATATATATATATATATATATATATATATGTACCAACTATTTTATTATATTTATATATATATATATATATATATATATATATATATATATATATATATATATATGTATGTATAACTGTTTATATATATATATATATATGTACCAACTATTTTATATATATATATATATATACATGTATATATGTATAACTTTATATATATATATGTATAACTGTTTATATATATATATATATAGTAAGTTATGAAGTAGTTATATATATATATATATATATATATATATACACACACACACGCACACACACATATATATATAATACACATACATACACAGACACACACAAACACATATATACACAGACATATACACATATAGACACACATTATATATATATATATATATATATTGTATAAAGGCATATAGCATAGAAATTATATATTATTGAAAGCTTTGAGAGTGCAAAATAAAAATATATATATATCCTTCGATGCTAATAGCCAATAATATTTTGAGAAAATATTTTTTTTTTCATAACAGGAATTCTTATGACCCTTGTTTTCATTTTGTCACCCCCCCCCCTCATTTTTCCTCTCACCCTATGTTTATTGTTACAGTTCCAGTCTAGATTGTGAGTTGTAAATTCGGTTATCTCACTTTATGTCGGATGAATTTAGATTTATTACCAGGTAATAAGTTTGGTATGAACTATGATATATTTGTCTTTCGTGTTTTAACATTATTTCACGCATCAAATAACTTTTCAGTCTTCAGTTTTAAAGGTTAAAAATTCCATTCGAATTTCCAAGTGTTGTGACGATATGAAACCATGTACACATATTCAATTTCTAATGAGGAGGAGTATGTAGAAATTTGAATGTTATTCACTATTCATGTATAGTCAGTGTGTATACAATATCTAAACTGCATTCTTTATTTTTATTTTTGCATTGTTTTTATTCAAAGCTTCTTTAGACTATATATATATATATATATATATATATATATATATATATGATTACTTCATTTAATCACAAATTAATATACGAAAGTATAAACTTCAACAGTGCTCAATACGTAGGTAGAACTAGGTAGTAAGTTATAAAATATATATGGCAATTAAGCTTAATTGCCATATATATTTTATAACTTACTATATATATATATATATATATATATATATATGAGAGAGAGAGAGAGAGAGAGATACAAAAAATAAATAGAAAATTGGATAACCACTAAATATAGAACACAAATAAATCAGTTCCATATATTTCCTTTTATTCAAAGAATTTATAGTATTTTTTATTCGCTCTAGTATAGTTCCGATTCATTATATATTTATATATGAGTGTTTCATGGTAAACAACTGATGATCCCTTAAATTAACATTAGGACTATAGTAAATTCGCGAGAGCAAGTTGATGCATTGATTGCAGGTGATTAAATGACTTACTGACTAAATAGTTTTCTAAGGAATGATAAAACAATATAAAAATTAAATAAGTTTTTTTTATATAGTTTTAAACGTTAACAAACTACCAAGACTATATACCAATAAAGAAAAAAAGAAAATGATGATATAAAATTATATACTAATATATATAGATTTATTTAATAAGGGCATGCATCAATTAAAGGTGTAGGGTAAGTGGAGACATCTCTTTCTCTCTCTCTCTCTCTATATATATATATATATATATATATATATATATATATATATATATATATATATATATATATATATATATATAAAACTTTTTTTTTCCTATATTTTAATATCACCGAATTTGGTTGATCGGATTTTTCATTTGACTATGTTCCGGTTCATAAACATCATTTGCAATATCATTCTACAATTTAAATCACATTTTCGAACATTGCAATTTTCAAAGTCTTTCAATTTTTATGCTAACAAGCAATTCTATATTTCTAGTTTGATATCTATTTCCTTTGGAGAAAAAAAGCCAAACTTTTTAAACTCCATGGAATAAGTAACTAATCTTTTGTATTACCTGTTTTTGACTAATAAATATTGTAAATTTGAATCTGTATCATATATATATATATATATATATATATATATATATATATATATATATATATATTGTATGGCATAATCCCGTTGACACACCAGTTCTTGTCAGATCACCAAAGTTAAGCGACGTTGAGCCGGGTTAGTATCAGATAGGTGACCATTTGGGAGTTCTAGGCGCTGTATGTGCTCTCCACTTATCTCGGCATTGTTTCCAGTTGTCTTGCACCTCCACTTAACACTGGTATTTAACAACGCCGACTCATAAAAGGTGTGGTTGGAGATTGCGCAACTCTTGCCACAAAAAAGTTCACCCGCAAGCACCCTTACCTTGAGTATCCATAGTCTGTCAAGACTGAATGAAGCTACAATATATATTAATGCAAAACTGTGCTAATGGCAAGTCAATTATGTTTCATTATCGAAGAAGATCATTAGGCCAAGCATTTAATCTGACGATTTCATTTCGGCAATAAAACACAAACGTAGCTGGCTTGCCATAAGCATAGTTTTATATTACTAAGCTCTACACGTTTACTGAGTATTGTTGACAAAAATTATACACGTAATACATCAATTTATGATATAATGTTTGTGTGCAAAATAGCAATAATATATATTATATAGATTTTAAGATAAATTTGTAATGATACGAAAAATGTCTAGCTAAATACATCATGCGACGTGTATTCCTTTCTCTGCTAGGTTTTTAAAAGAAGTATGTGTGTGATGGGGGGGGGGGCGCATGCACACACACACGCATATACAGAATGTTGGATTTTGTGTCGCATAGTATCTCCCCCTTTTAGATCAGAGGCAGTACACACACACACACACACACACGCGCGCGCGCGAGGGCAAGATTCAAAAACGAGAATAATTCTAAAATGAAAACTAGGTCATGTGCCCTCTCAGCGTACATACTGCCGACTAACCCGACATGCAGCAAAATCACACCTCTTTACTGTTTGAGGTCTCTAAGTGTCGGAAAGCATTCTACTCTACTTCAATAGCTTCTTCTCTCTGACTGCTAACTTTGGAATTCCCTATGTTTCCTGCTTCTATGTCTGTGTTTATGCAGAAATTTAAATGTCCTGTGAACATAAATTTTGCTACTCAACTCCCCAGAGTTTCCTGTTAAACACGATCCCAAATTATAGCCTCCGTACCTTTCAAGTGAGAATACGCATTGTTTTAGATGAAAATAAGTACAAATTATGTGTGGGGGTGGGGGTCTTTGATACGCTAGGGACGCGTTCATGGATTCAAGTTCATTTTCAACGCAAACTATAAACTCAAGCCAAAATTTAATTTCTAGACGACACCTTTAACATTATTTTTTGAATTTCAAAAACTCGCAACATCGCAAACAAATCGACAATTTTCATCAATTATCGGTAGGATTGATTTTTAAATATTAGGGCTTGTTAAGTACATTTAAACTCTCATATGGAAGGAAATTTTTATGGCTTGAATGCTAAATGCTTAAAATGCTAAAGTCAGCTTTGGATTTATTTATGCTTTTAAACAAAAGAGAAATACTCATCTTCAGACGCGCCGCTGTCGAATCAAAGAGCCAGTGGTGCTATAGTACAGTTGGAACAGAATTCATTTTTATTTTTAACAAACAAGAAATCACTGGAGAGACAATACCAAGACTACAAGCTATCTGGTGTTAGGCCCAGGATTAAAGTGTACGATTAGACCAAGACATTTTTTTTTATGTTTCTAATCATAGGTTCCTATTTTCTACGGGGTAGGTTAGAATTAGATGTGCTACTAAGTTTTACCTCATATTAAAAACCGGCCCTGTGTGCCTAACTTTACTCCAGTGGGGAGACAAATACAATACGTACGAAGAGCAAACGTCAACACACCGGTTTCTCCATAATAATGTTGGGGCTACGCACAAACACACACGCACATGTGTGTGTATATATATATATATATATATATATATATATATTTAAACACACATATATGCATATATGTATAAGCACACGTATTTGAGTGTGTGTGTGTATATATATATATACATATATGTATAAGCACAGTTATGCGTGTGTGTGTAGATTATATATATATATGTGTAGATTATATATATATATATATATAGAATGATTCTTCTATCGAATCAACTTTTATAAACCTGCTTTCCTTTGTGTTTCTCTTGTGGCTTGAGGTAGTGCGTGTATGCAAGACAGAAGTCTCCTCCTCCTTCTCACGATATAAGCAAAAGCAGATATGGTCTTTATTTGCCGGAGCAAAAACAACTTGCGTTAATTAAAAAAAATAAATAAATAACTTCTTACAGGAAAAGACAATTAAACGAAGGTGTGTGTGTGTGTGTGTGTGTGTGTGTGTGTGTGTGTGTGTGTGTGTGTGTGTGTGTGTGTGTGTGTGTGTGTGTGTGTGTGTGATTAATGAACACATTAAAACGCTTTTTTTTTTTTTAATTTTATTTTTTTAAATGAATGTTATTTTAGCATTTTCAGTTTTCTCGGAAAATGGAGACGTTCTTTGGCGAAATAGTAGATATATAAACAAAAATATAGAATTAAAATTAAAAATGTAGAAACAGTATAACTGGAAATTGTATCGAAATAGTCGCGAGGAAAGTTGCGAAGTACAAAGTTTATTTATATATATATATATATATATATATATATATATATATATATATATATGTATATATATATGTATATATATATGTATATATATATGTATATATATATATATATATATATAATGAGTATCGAATAATATTTACGCATAACGAGCGCAATATATTGAGTTAAATCATATTTATGCTACTCTTTCTAATCGAATTTTTTTAAACTCGTATTTATAATAATATTATAATAATATAATAATAATATTATAACAATATAATATTTATAATAATATTATAATAATGTTCATAATGATATTTATAATAATATTATAATAATATTATAATAATATTTATAATAATATTATAATATTTATAATAATATTATAATAATATTTATAATATTATAATAATATTTATAATATTATAATAATATTTATAATAATATTATAATAATATTTATAATAATATTATAATAATATTTATAATAATATTATATGAGAGGTGTTCCAAAAGTAATGCCTTCTATCTTTTTTACTTTGCTGGAATGCATCAGAGAGGATTGCAAATTGCATTGTTATAGTGATTGAACTCATGCAATCATGGCTTGAAAGTTTCCTCTCTCTATTGCAGATGTTGATGGTATGGGACTCTAAAAAAAATCAACCCATCATAGGCGTGCGCCAAAAACAAAGATGAGTCATTAAATTCCTGGCAAAAGTGCGCCGAGAATGGTGATGACTATGTAGAAAAATACATTCTGAAACACGAAAAGTCGCTCGTTTTAATGGTACCGATCTTGTCTTCGTAGGTCTTTAACTTTTTTAGTTACAAAAAATAGGGATCTGTATTTTTTGGAACGCCTTTGAACATTTTATTGAATGTTTATCCTCCTAAAGATACACTAAACAAAATAATATTATTAATGTATTTATTATTCACACGCACGCAATATCGATAAATACATACTCCTTGATGTGAAAAATTAATAATAATAATTGGTGTGTTGACGCGCACTTGTTTATCATTGATAACTGACTCGAGTGACTCAATGTATGAAAATGAATCTTTTTTTCATGAGTGTACGTTCTTGTCTTTGGTATAGGTAAGTGGATTTTTAATAGCTTTTCTTTATATTTCGTTTTTAAGAAAATTAATTAAATAATCAAAAGTTGGTGCTTGTTATGATAGAGTCGACAGATCGATGTTGTTTTAAGCAAAAAAAAAAAAAAAAATATTACGTACTTAATTGTCATGCCGAAAATAGTAATATATTCAAAAATTACGAAAATCCATCAAGTAAAAAGTAATTTATAGTGAATAGTAATTTTTTATATTGGGTAAAATCGCATAGACAGTGAAGAGTTCACAAACAGCGGACATAACTCGGGACGAAAAATTTAGATTGCACCGACATTTGTAGCTCTAGCAATAGCTTTTTTTTTTTTCATTTATATATATATATATATATATATATATATATATATATTACTATTTTCGACATGACAATTAAGTACGTAATGTTTTTGCTTAAAACGACATACTAAAAAAAAAAATATCAATCCGTCGACTCTATCTTAACAAGCACCTAAAAATTAAAACAAAGAACCTTTAGTATAATTTCGGGTAGCTCCAAGTTATAAACATAAGTTGTGCTAAATAAAGATTAGAACTTATTAATGAATATAAAAATCATATCAGTGAGTGCTGTTGTGGATAAATAGGTCATCCCTGATGAGATGTTTATGTTGAACTTGATCAATGTTAATTAAAAAAAAAAAGAAAAGAAAAAGCAATAAGCATATTTAGGATAAAAATTAATAAGTACCAACTCCATTTAAAAACAAAAAATATTTTCAACAATAAAACAATATTCTCTTTTCCTTAAAAAGGGATAAAGTGATTAAGAGGGTTGTTGGACGTTGTTCGTACACAAACAGAGACATAAACAAACAAACAAACAAACAAACAAACAATGACAACAATAACAATAATAATACTAATAGCAGCAGCATAATTTAAAAATTTCTCGAATGGACGTAAGATAAACACGTGTGCAGGTGCGATGCACAACACACGCATTAAGTAGGTGTATACTTTTTAGAAACAAATTATATATCATAGGTAGACACGTACAAATCCGCCTTTGGTTGTAGTAGTCGTGGTGGTGGTAGTTGTATTATCCGAGGCATTATAATGAACTCCAGGATAACGATGTAACTGTTGTAACGATCCAAGAGATAATCCGGGTAATCTGACAGTGATCACATCATATTACGTATATTTGTGCGTATGCATATACATATATACGCGCACGTACGCAACTACGACGTGGTCATATCGCGATGTTAAAACAAAAACAAAAACGAAAAGAAACCGAAGACCGCGATCGCTTTCTCGCTCGCTAGGCAAGCGAAACAGAGTTAGAAATCCAATTTTGTGAAAGGTAACGATGTTATTCGCATTTAATGCGTGTGTGTATGTGTATGGTTGCCGAGTTTCCCAAGGTTTTCCGGGTAAATTTGTGATCAGTGGAAAAACAAAACGGAACGAACAAAATTTTAAGCTTATATATCCGGATAATATATATTTATATAAATAAATATATATATATATATATATATATAAATTCCGTTTTGTTTGAATCAACACAATGTTACGGAAATAATTTACCGATTTCCAATTTAATCCACAATGGAAAGCAAATATGTTGTGAAAAAAAAAAAAGAAAAAAAAAAAAGAAAAAAAAAAGGAAGCAAAAAATTATATTATTTTATCATTTCATTAAAAAGAGCGTAAATTCCACGAAGACGTATTTCAAGATTGTTTTATTCCAAGTTCAAAAACGATAAAATGAAGATCCTCCGGTGTAAATAAAACTCCGATGTATGCTTTTGCTTGGATGAGACGAAACGAGATCTTTTGTCGGTGGATACGAAGAAAAGGGCGGAGATTGTGCACAGAGCCTTCGGGAACCTCTGATCCACGTTCATATCGGTAAGCGTTACATTTCCCCATAAACTAACAACATTAAGTTGTTGTTGACGAATCCACTTTTTTTTTCCAGTGAATTTTTTAAAGGAAACTTTCAAACAAGTATATAATTTTTCTTTTCTGAACACAAATCTCTATAGAAAGACCGTGAGGCGTAGATTTAAAAAAAAATCCGGTGTTTGACGCAAGAGATCGTATCAAATAAGTATTTTTTTTTTAAATCAAGTTCCAAACAAACAAACAAAAAAGCTATGTTCAATTTTGAGAGTTATTCCTCAAGAAATCCAATGATGAAGCGACTGCTGAGTTTGGACAAGTGACTCCATCGGTAAATAACGCTCACTAAACCTCGCGATCACATATATATTTATACATAAATAAACCTAGCCGAAGTACGTGAGAGGCGGATAAACGCAGATACCACTATACATCATATATCAGCACAATATTAAAATATTCCTTTCTTTCGGTAGACAATCTTTTTACACACTCACATAATATATAAATCTATATGTATAAATTCCTTTCGCGAGTTGTTTAAGCTGAGCCAGCCACGGGAGAAGCAAAAAGGAGACGCGTCTTGTCTGTATGCGAGTGTGTTAAGAATGAGACTAAAAAAAAAGGCTGCTGCTGCTGCTATCGCAGTAGCAGTAGTGGTTGTGTCGTTATACATAGATATATTACATATATGTACGTACATGTATGTGTTATATATGTAATCGTAGTAGGAGGGCAGTAGTTGTAGGTGCGTGTGTTACAGCGAGCACCAGCGAAATGTAAAGAGGCGCAGCTCAGAAAAAAAAAAAAAAAAAAAAAAAAAAAAAAGAGAGAGAGAGAGAGAGGGAGGGAGGCGGGAAAGACGAGAGTGGTGGGTAATCATCTCCGCCTCCGCCTCCTCGGCTTAGCGCACACACACACACCAGCCCTAACAGAGTGCCGAGCCCAAACAAGCTCTAGTCATGACACACGCACACAGACAGGCGCAAATCTATGTTATATTTCAGTGTTCGGGTTTATTATTTCTTACAACGCATGTCGTCTCTACATTCTAACATTTGTCTATCGTTTTTTTTCTTTTTTTCTTTTTTTTTTTTTTTGGTTTCCCGTGTGCATCTCTGTCTCTAGTTCTTTCTATATTCCTTTCATTAAAAACTGGCGTTGCCCGGCAGTCTTTCTACTTTCATTTTTGTCCCGTTTTTCTTTTCTTTTCTTTTCTTTTTTTTTCTTTTCTTTTATCCTGTTGTTCTTACGTTTCTGAATTTTTGGAGATGAGGATCGATTATTTGCACTATTTTGATTCTTCGGACTATTGGTTTCATCTTGAATCTCATTTTCACAACGTTTCGATGTAAACCTCCGATCTTCTTCAGATGTATCTGGTCGAACTCGGGGAATTTGCACTGAATTTCGAACCACGAGTGTAGCATGTTCTCGCTCCATCAACCATGGCTGGGTAGAAGTCCTAAGTAATTCGCAACTGCATTTTGAATTCAAAATTCCGTGTTGATTCCCGAATTCGACTAGATGCGCATGAAGAAGGTCGAAGGCTACATCAACCGAAACGTTCTGAAAATAACACCCTACATGAAATGTATTACATTTTTTTTTTTAAGATGAGGATTAGTTATTTGTATTATTTGAATTCTTTGGACTACTATTCTCATCTTGAGTGTGATTTTCACGAATGAGAACAATAATCCGAAAAATCCAAATAATACAGACTTTTTTTTTTCTTGTTTTAACAAATTGCTTTCATGGGTATTTTCAAAAGTTCAGCTTAATTATAACGATATCGTATGATCACTTGATTATTAATTGAGCCGAATTGTTCCTAAAAATTAATAATTGTTGCAAATGCAACCTTGTTTTATTACTTTCTGATTATAAACTGATTGGGTGGAGGTTTGGAAGCTATTGCTTCCAAACTTTTAATCTTATAATACATAAGAGTTTGCTAAGAATTTTAAAGCTACTTTAAAGACTTCCAAATTCTTTTCAGTTTTGAAAAACACATTAAAATGGCTGACTGCTTTACGAAAAAAATGGAAATGCATTGTCGTGGCTTTAATTTCATAAACTATTTTTTAATAGAATTTTTTTACGAAATTCGTTTTAGTAGTTTACGCTATTGCATTTTTAAATAAATGTGTTAGTCGCATAGAAGCGAGAAAGGCGAAGATACATGGACACACGAGAGGTGGTCACGTGATTTTATTAAAATAGAGATTGGTTTTTAAGCTCGAAGAAAAAAGGGGGACTGAAAGTTAAATAACAAAAAAGATGAAAACATAAATATAAAAAAAATGAAGAAAAAAGGTGGGGAAGGTAAAAAGAGAAAGAGACAAGACAGAAAGAAAAGAAAAGAAAATAGAAACACGAGAGACAGGAGAAGGGAATTAAAAGAAAGAGGGGGAAAGAAGGGAATGAAGAGAGAGAGGAAGAGAGATGGAGAGAGAAAAAGAAGAGAATGGAGAAAGAAAAGAGAACGAATGGGGGAGAAAGAAAGAACGAGAAGCGTGAGAAAAAACGGGGAACGAGACACACAATAAAAGGAAGAGCAAGAGAGAAGAATCGAGATAGAGAAAGAGAGAGAGAGAATGGAGAGAGAGAGAGATGACATCCGCGAGAATGGAGAGGGAGAGAAAATTGAAAGCGAACAGAGAGAGAAAGAACAGAGAAAGAGACAAACAAGAGAATGGATAGAGAGAGAAAGAGAGAATAGGGAAAAAAGAAAGCAGAGAGAAAAAGAAGGAAATAGAAAGAGAGGAGAGAGAAAGAGAAAAGAGAAGGACAAGGTATGAGAGAAACGAGGAAAAAAAAGAGGATGGGAAGGAGGGGAGGATAAGAGTGAGCGGAGAAAAATAATATAAAAGAGAGAACAGAGAAACATGAAAAAAGAGAGAGAACGGAAGAGAGAGAGAGAGAGAGAGAGAGAGACAGACAGAGAGAAGAATTAGAATCTGAAGGCACATTTGTTTGAATTCATAAAAGAAAGAAAAATAAAAAAAATTATAAACAGAGAGAGAGAGAGAGAGAGAGAGAGAGAGAGAGGGAGAGAGAGAGAGAGAGAGAGAGAATTGCTAATAGGGACAGGATAACAAAACAAAGAAACAGTGCGGGGGGCAAGGCATTAAAATGCAGGTAGGTCTTTTTTTATTTACAAAAAAAAAAAAAAAAAAAAAAAGAAGAAAACAATCTGAGGTTTTACAGAAACTTTTTCTTCCGCTTAAAAAAGGAGTGCGAATGGAGAGGTGCACAATGATACAAAAAAAATGTGTATTTCAGGAGGGTGCTGTAGAGAGGGGGGCTGTTATGGTGGGTTGTTGGTTCAATAGCAGACTAGTCGAACACTAAAAAGAAATGAAAATGGATGTGTTTTCTTCCATGGAGCCGTAGATGGCAATTGGGCAAAATGTTTGACTTCCTGAGGGTCGCTACCAAAATCGAACGGCGGTAACGACAGCCTGAGCCTGACATATCATAAGAACCATGAGAAATACCAACAACACAATTGCTCCGATGAAACACCGGGTGATAGTCTAAGAATATATATATATATATATATATATATATATATATATATATATATATATATATATATATATATATATATATATAGTAGTCATATATATTGTAGTCATCGACATACAGTCCTGTTTCGTTGTGTGTGTGCATAACCCTGAGATTTATTCAAACAGTTTTCTTTATTAAACAGAATATTTATTACAAATGGGACTTCATGGAAATTCCATAGCTCTACCTACACCAATCTCTAAAATTTACGCCCAATAA
>NC_136518.1:75326004-75403504 GCF_053919585.1 Euprymna scolopes | reverse complement strand
TTGGAAAAAACATGAATGCGCATTAATTTTTTTAAGGTTTAAAATTTATTTATTCATATATATATATATATATATATATGAAAGAACTTGGATTAATAGGATGGGAGGGCACCGTGAAAGAATCGTTGACGTTAATTGCACGTGATGTTGGCGAAAAAAAAAAAAAAGAATCTTCAGCGAAACCAGAGATTCAGACTGGATTTTTAATTCTCAAACGAAACGAATAAAGATTTTGCCACAACGATTTATTTATGGTGGCCATATTGAATGAAATTCGCGGGTTTTAAAGTGTTCAGTTTTTGATTTATTACAGAGTTTGGTAAATTGGTTAAGACATGAAACCTGAGGGTTTTTGTCAGGAAAAAGGGAGGAAGATAAATATGCGCGAATTTCATCTGTGGGGTTTATTTTGACTCAAGAATTGTGCGTGAGTGTGTGTGGCATTATAAGAAATGAAAATAACGTTTAATGTAAATTACACGTGAGCAGCTGGACAAATTAGACGGGGGGCAGTCATCTTTTAATGCAAAGTCTTAGATGCGAATTAAAATGGTTGATATTCATTCTGTTCAGAATGAATAAGAACAGATTAAGTAATAAAGATGAAAGGGGAAGAAGAGAGAGAAAGAAAGAGAGTACGAGCAGGGAAAGGAAGAGGGTGTGAAGTAGATAAAGAAGGGAAAGAGATGAATGAGAAAGTAAGAATAGCAGAGAATATTAGCGAGAACGATATAGAGTGTGAGAAAGAAAAAGAAAGAATACATACGTACACACACATATATATTAGAGAGAGAGAGAGAGAGAGAGAGAGAGAGAGAGAGAGAGAGAGAGAGAGAGAGAGAATATGAAGGTCTTTTTTTCTTCTTTTTCTTTTTCGTTGGAGTGCAAATGTGTCTCCAGGGAGACAAACCCCTAAAGACATCTGGCCCCAAACATTAACGACGCCCCCAGCGGTAAACTGGAGGGAAAAGTAGGAAGGGGTGTAGACTGTCCGGAGGAGGTGAATTCGGTGCGGTGACTTTTTATAGTCACAACCATTGTTGTTGTTAAGTGGGAAATATGTTTACCAGTAAACCAGTTCAGATTAAAAAGAAAACTTGACAAAGAATTAACACAATGTTTTATTTATTCATTTTTTTTAAAGAAAAGTTTTTGTCCATTGATGTAAGTATTTGCATATTTCATACTTTCGTAAACATAAAACGTAAACCGATGATGCAAGTGGTCACGTATTCACATGAAAAGAATATATATATATATATATATATATATATATATATATATATATATATATATATATATATATCGTTTCATCACCGTGAGAATTCATCAAGCTATTGTAATAGTCTGACGAAACTTCGCAAGGATGAAACGCAGAAAATTCAGTGCAGCTTAATTGCCGTGGGTGTGGGTGTGTGTGTGCATACAAAAACAATATATGTCAGAACAATATATTAATAAAAAGCTGAAACAACTTCACGTGTGTATATATTTGTGTCGATGTAACTTCGATGATTCAACATCCCTGGATCTTAACTGTTTTTTTTTTTGTTGTTTTTTTTATAACTTAAAATGTTTTTGTTTTTTTCAAGTCAAAAGTATTTGCACGATTAAAAAAAAAAGAAAAGAAATTAATAATTGAAACAAAATTGAAAGTTAAAACCTCTAGAGCAATGCCTGGTAGGTACAGCTAATATATAATAAAGTTATCGATTATGATTATTGTTCTCCTATTACTAATGGTTCTGGATATGACCTTAAACTATATCCGATGGTGAGGCCCCAGATTGCGGGCTTTGGGGAGTGTGGAGCCACCCTTTAATTGCCATTGCTCCCAGGTCCACTATGATCCAGAGTGGTAGTGCCTGTTAGAGTCCCAACTATTGGTTCAATAGAAACCGACTTGGATCCCCCCCCCAAAAAAAAAAATATATTCTATTAAAACTTTTTCTTCAAAATCACTGGATTCGGCATTAAATAACCTGAAAAGTGTTGATATGCCGTAAAACAAAAACAACCAACCTACTACTAATTGTTACACATCATTGCTGGTTAAAAATGACATGAGGATGCCAGCTGTGCACAACCAATGAACCGAGATGCCACATCATTCACCTTCCCGACTGCATCAAGTGATGCATTGTTCTACTCTCGTGCCTTTGGATGCTGAATGATTGTGCCCAATGCACCGACGCCAATGTCACATGCAATCTTTTTTTTTTTTTTTTTTTTTTACATTATTTCAGTTTATTATTATTTATTGCTGGAAATTGAATTTTTAATTAAATTAAAATCATTCAAAAAGTGGAGAAAATAGACTTGTCATTCTATTTGCACACTTTTTGCATAACATCCGTTTATCTAAGACTTTATCTAACCATTATTCCAAAATGCGACTTCCCCAATCCTTAAAGTTAAAAATTCTTTCATTTTAAAATCCTGTTCACGTGTTTTTTAAACTTAGAAACTCTAGAAGAAAATAATTTTTGTACCCAATATGAAACGTGAAAAAAAAAAAAAAAAAAAAAACTTTCGATAAAAAAGATTTGCATAAAAAACGGGAAGATCTCTCTTTCTTATTAATATTATCTCACCAAGAGCCAACGATGAGATTTATAAATTTCAAGTGTGTGCTCCAAAAACACAAGTAAGGAAACTTCTAGAGCGCTGCCCAAACCAACAACATTAGGTTCCACTTGGTCGAGAATTTCGGATGTAAATAGAGCTAGTCTGTTTGTGAGAAAAGGATCTGCTAGCGTACCTTTCGACTTTATGAAAGAAAGCTATTTGTTTTGCTTGCTATCCAATCTTGGAAACGGCCTTTTCGATAGCGTGATTTAATTCTCACAGAATATTAACAGAATCACCGCATAATTAGAATAACATAGGCATAAACATTTCAAAATGGTTGCATGAGCAAGCTCATCCGGAAAGCTACTGTGACTAAGTTTTATCCTCGTTTGGGGGCGAAGGTATTGTAAGGTTCCTCCCTTGCTACAAAATAATTCTGGCTGTGCTGGTGCTGTATTTCATTAGAAATGTAAATAAAGACACAAACACTTTCTCTCTCTCCCATATATATATATATATATATATATATATATATATATATATATATATATATAAAATGATAGCTGAACCGATCGATCGTTAGCAGTGATACAGTGAAGTACTTTTATTTGTTTGCTTACTTTAAAACTTATACAGAAAACGAAATAAAATTCACGTTGCAAGAAAGACAATCTTTTTCATTCTTTAAAAAAAAAAAATTAGTTATTCCTCTGGCTGATTTTCATTATTCAGTCGTAATTGAAAAATGTTTCCATATTACCAGTTGTCAGTGGACTGGGGGAAGACTAACGCACTTAGCCGCAGTTAATTTCTAGTGCCAATAACATGGTACAAGAAAAAAAAATGGCTCGTCCAAATCAAACTTTTATATGTTAGCTTGAATACTACTGAAGTCCAGTTTAAAAAAAAAACACCCCTCCCCACCAAAAAAACTCAAAATCAAAATAATGATATGAAAGCCAGTAAAGATGAGAAAAAGAGCATAAAAAGTAATACACGCACACGCGCGCACACGTATACATAAATAATGTCAGCCCCTTTAAGAACTCGGGTCTTATTGTTGAGCACTTTAAAGTTGAACTGAAAATCGGTCACTTAAGCTCGCGTGCGCAGATCATGATATAATAATTAGATCACTCTGAAAGGATGTTACGACATTTAAAAATAAATGTTTGAATTTCAACAATTTATTTCGCAGTTGAGGTTGGTCGTGGGGTTTGTTCCTTGCTAATAGAGTAAGAGACAGCTTCGTGGCCTGTTCCAAATCTCCCGACCGGCAGTAATTGTGTCACTCTGCACTGGTGATTCCCAAAAGAATGAAACACTAGTGTCTGTAGGTATTAAAAACATTATTAGAGTAGTAGTAGTAGTAGTAGTAGTAGTAATAATAATAATAATAATAATAATAATAATAATATATATATATATATATATATATATATATATATATATATTTCTATATTCTCAACGTTCCTCTAAGCATCTTGATTATTACGCTAAATGTTTAATTAGGGAGCCCTTAATTCCTTCAATGAATTCAGCTCATGTAACTAAGTGAAATCATTACACTTATTGCCTACAAGGATTGTATGCATCTATATTCTGGTTGTTTATATATATAAGTAATTATTACAACCACCAGCCACCGTTGCAAACAGATTTTCCGCATCTAATTCAGAAAGAAGAAAGAGAAAAAAGATGAATTTGAACAGCTGCCAATGGCAATATCTTTTGAAGAATTCACTATCAACAGAGAAAGGGGAGGGCAAGTTTTTTTTTTAAATAAAATCTTCGGAGGAGATGCCGGTCAGAAACAGGGCCAAAAGAGGTTTGATGGGTTGTTGAGATAAGACAAGCAGGAGGGACTCAAGAGAGATGAAAGTTGCAATATAGTGAAGAAACTTTCGAGGGACTTCAAAGTTCAGAAAAGACGAAATAGTACCTCCTCTCTCAACAACACCAAGATGGCTGCTTTTAAAGTCATTCGTGACCTCAGAGCAACTAACTACTTATATCTTACAAAATAAATAAAAGGAAGAATGCGTCTGTGCGCTTTGAGGGTGCCAACTAAAGAGATGGAAAAATATACGCAATTAGGGGGAGGGGTGCCAGTAACACGCTGAGTAACACAAGACAATCTACTTACATTCTCAAGAAGATAGAAAACCAAGCTGGGGAAATACTTTCAACACTTGAGTACATTGCGCGCGCGTGTGTGTGTGTGTTATTTATTTGTTTCTGTTCGCGATGTATTTTGAATGAATTCAATTATTCAGACGTAAATGCATTTTTACCTAAATGTGAGTTGGGAATAATTTTCCCTTTTACCAATTTGCTATCCTAAAATGAAGAGCGGCATATCTATTGTTTAAAATATAATTATCCGCTAGATTCAGCCACTCTGATAAGTCGTGTGAGTGGATAATTATATTTTAAACTATATATATATATATATATATATATATATATATATATATATATATATAAAGTTGAATATCTCTGTGTGTGTGTGTGTGTGTGGACACGAATAGGCTCCTATATGGTTGACTATTTTAAAAAACTAATAACATATAATGATAGAAGATGTATCGAGACACAGGAATGGGTATTTGATCTGGTAGAACGGTGGTTCATTAAAATTGTGGGGTCTGCGTTCGCGCCTGGTACACAAAGTATGGAAATAAAAAATTTAAAAAACCTTTACAAGGGTTTTTGATATAGATGTACATAAGAATACTTTGATAAGTATGTTTTAACTTAAATAGGGATGGTATAATAAAATTGTGGGGTCTGCGTTCGCGCCTGGCCTCCATAGAATGGAAATATGCACAAACTTTAATAAAGACTTTTCATATCTATCTGCGTAAGTATACTTTGATAATTATGTTTCAGTTTGAAGAAATATGGTATAATAAAATTATGGGGTGTTCGTTCGCACCTGACCTCCATAGAATGGAAATATGTCACAAAGTTTAATAAGGTTTTTTTAATATAGATCCACAGAATATTGTGATAAGTGTTTCAGTGTGAACAGGTATGGTATAAAAAATATGGGGTTTATCTATTTTATTTTTACTTTCATCAAATTTTGCTTTGGTATTGATACCCCCAAATTCAACCCAATTTACAACCCTTCCTTTCCATAACCTATGATACTTTCATAAACCAGTCCATTTTCTGTAGACTGTTTTTGAACCCAGTCAACGACGAGTATTTTTGCTAGTATATATATATTTACACACACGCGAAGTTAGACACTGAATAAAATTTTTATAATGACAGGCATCTTCAAGTGGACATCGATCATCTGACGACGTAAAAACACGTGTAAAACGACGGGTTGGAAAAAAAGAAAGGCGTGTATTAAAAACATAAATAAAAAGAAAAAAAGGAAAAAAAAGAAAAAGAAATGATAAAGACAGGAGAGAAAAAGCAATAGAGGGAGGAGAAAGAAAGGAATGAAAAACAACGGAAAAGACAGAAACGATAAAGGAAAGAAAATATGAAAGAAAGAAAGAAAGAAAGAAAGAAAGAAACAGAACAAAATTTATCAATACGGAGTCTATTGCAGTTACGTTGCATGCATACATTTTCCTCGTTACTCGAACCAGCAAAAAAATATTAACAATCTTGTTACACGCTTAAAACAATGTAACTGTGTGTAGAACAATCCCCGTAACCTTTAATGCACCATACCCCTTCCCTATTTATCTCCCTTTTTCCTAATAATTATGTATACTCACGCACGCATTATATATACACATACAAATATGTATATAAAAAATAAAGACAATGAAAGAGGGCATTGTTCACAACTGAGACAAATAGACGCTAGTACGCGCGGTCATGTTAACAAATGAATTTCATGCAAGCACGTGCTTTTTTTTTGTCTTTTTTTTAGTTTTAGACAAGAAGAACCTCAGAAAAACATGTCTGCTTTTCATTTTTTTACCCCCCCCCTTCTTCATAACATATAAATTAGCTGCTCCTTGGATGAGGAAAAATAATATACATTACGGTGCAATTTATTACGACTCATGTCCGCATTAGTAGAATGCTCCAAATTTTAGCGAGTATACCATAAATTATATAGTCTATAAGAAACACAATATCGATATCGCCCCCTTTTGGGGGGTCTGATGAAGTGGTCTCTTTGAATTGGGATTCCACTGAAACATATATGCACATATGTAACTAATAATGTTTGTATAATAAACAGACGATGTACACACTCTGTCCTCCACTGAGCACTTTTTAATATTCACATGGGTGTCATTGGATTTACATCCAGGAAACCAATCTATACGGCCATTATATATATATATATATATATATATATATATATATATATATATATATATATATATATTAGACTTGAATGAAAATCAAGGCGGAACAAAACAAAAGAAACTCCTTAGTTACGGTCTGATTTCTACATTGTACAAAAGAGGTTACTTGTCTACAGGAAATGGCAAAGTTCAATTATTGTCAATGTGAGAAAAACGTAGCTCGCAAAAAGGGAACATTAGGGATTGGGATAATAAATAAAAAAATACATAAAAATTGTCCCAGTCAAGAAAGATTTCTTAATCAATTGAGACATTTGGATCTCAGTCAGAAGAACAAGAAATGCAGGAAGCCAGTGAATCCCATCTTGTGACATTACCACTTCCAGACATATCTCCCCATTAAGTAATTCATTCACTATAATCAGACTTTAAAAATATAAATAAAATGATATATATAAACTCACATGCCTACTTATACCGAAGTCGGCAATTGAGATCTAAAGTTACAAAAAAAGCGACTCTAAGTAAAACGGGCAAGTTGCGTGTTGAATAACAACAGCTTTTAAAACCGTGTAGAACGAATGGAGAAGCGAGTTGATTGTTTTCTAGCTCGACATTTTTTTTTCTGACACATATCTCCTCTGACTGCCAGCCAGTCTGGCTGACAGACCGACTGATCGAATTTGCAACGAGAGAGAGAGAGAGAGAGAGAGAGAGAGAGAGAGAGAGAGAGAGAGAGAGAGAGAGAGAGAGAGAGAGAGAGACTACTTGTAGTACTTGTTAAAGGGGCAGTCAGCAAACCGGCATTATCACACACGGACCGACCGACCAGTGATTGCAGTGGGACGAGGAGATTGTTTTCATAGTGAAACAGATAGAAAAGAGGGGGAGAGAGAGCAACGAAAGTGACGCATAACAACAAACCTGACTCAGTAAGCACCTCCCTATGGGGAACCTTCCCTTCAACTGGAAGTTTAGTATGCGTAAAGTGTGAGAGTTTCTCCACTATACAAAAACTCGGCTTCATTTAAAGGTTGTGTCCGACATTTTAACTCCACCCTCTCTCTCTCTCTCACACATACACATATATATAAAATTCTGTGTGTGTGTGTGTGTGTGTGTGTGTAGCGACATATTAATACTTATGCAAAACAAATAAAAAATATATCTTGCCCTACTTTAGCATTGAGCACTCTTGTATTAAACTCGCTAAAACTTCATTGGTTGCTTTATCTCTGGAAAATATTAACCTGAAATGATTATATATATATGTGTGTGTGTGTGTGTGTGTGTGTGTGTGTGTGTGTGTGTGTGTGTGTGTGTGTGTGTGTGTGTGTGTGTGTGTAAAGAAATTATAGATACATGCTACTGCATCAGGAGTTGGAAGTTATTTGTGGATAAATGAAATAGTACCATTGAAAATGATTGATCACCGCTATTGCTAATCGCCTGAGGCGCATCTGCTCAGGAGTGTCGACAGGATTGTCTAGGCATTCTTTTTTTTCTTTTAAATATCTAGTCTTTAATCTACGCGCAACGTCTACGGTACCTAAATACATTCAATCACATTATTCATTTAAAAAGACAAACGATTAAAAAAGTTTTAAAAATTTGGTAGCATTATATATTCTAAATGTACTATGAAAAAAAAAAAGATAAAACAATTTACCTTAAATAAAACTGATTAAATAATATCCATAACAAAAACAAATAATAATAAAAACGACACTCCAATAGAACATAAAACCTGTCTGTCGACGTATAAATATTTCAATATCCGGGGAAACACGAAATATAAAAAAAATTTATTGCAAGAAGGCTTGGCAACAAGGACAATGTCGATCTGGTACCAACTCTATAAAAAAATATTAGTGCTGGTGGGGGAACAAGGCAGAGGGCAAAGCGTCAGGAGGGGATGGTAATGGGGAGAGGAGATGCAAAAATAAAAGCGTGCCAGAGAGAAGAAAAAGGGGAGATAAGACATCATAAATGTTTGCCCTTTCACTTGAAGCCTATTTTATCGATGAACCAACGAAAGCGATGTCGAAATTACGGATATTAACAACCATCCTGACTCTACCAGGGGGAATAATGCACTTAATGTTTAGGAGCAGAAACACGCATGCGCGCACACGCACAATATTATTTGGAAAATGCATCTAGCTCCTATTAATATAATATTATAAAATAGAACCATATATGCCAAACATGTCAAGTAACTAAACCATTTCAACATTACCTGTCCCCGTAGATTGATGAAAATCAAATGGCAAGACAAGAACCTTCCGTTGCAGTGTTACCAGGTTCGTTTGAGGTGCCATCTATGCTGATTTTAAACTTCTCAAATACTTCCTTACGGTGAGCTGTCCAGAGAAAAAAAAAGAACCGTAGGAGGGCAGCGGAAACAGTTCAACGACACTCTGAAGGTCTCCTTGAAACAGTTTGGTTTGTATTCTGACTTGTAAAACCTAGCCCAAGACGGATGTTCCCGGTGTGCTCTCAAACAACAAAAAGGCTACAATTGCGGAATCTGCACAAATTGAAATAACACAAGAAGAAACGTATTATTAGAAAAGATAGTGCAGTCAGCACCCCTGCTACAGAACCATCCCACAGGTGTCCCACATTTGGGGAATGCTTCAGATCTCGAATCAGACTGACGAGCCATGTCTGGACCCATGGAACAACTGTGTGATCACGGTCATCTGCGTAAACGATGAACGATCATCATGATGACATAATATGATATTCCTATATCAGCAATAAAACTTTTAGCATGTTTGGGTGAGAGTCAGATCGAACATGAATATAAATAAAAAGAATACTCGTTAGAACGTGTGTAAATATGTTTAAAGTGATGCAGGGGCAGGTCACTGGAACGCAGTGCAAGAATAAACAACTATTACAAAAAGAGAGAAAATGATAGAAATGAAAAGGTGAAAAAAAAAAGCGAAGCGAAGAGGAGAGAGAGAGAGAGAGAGAGAGAGAGAGAGAGAGAGAGACAACGAAAGGGGGAAGATAAGAAGAGAGAGAGAAAACGCAAGGGGGAAGATAAGAAGAGAGAGCGACAACGCGAGGGAGGTGGGGGGAGAACGCGAGAGGGAAAAGAGAGAGAAGAGAGAGAGAGGGGATATGTTCACAACTCACAATATAAAAATTGACAAATAAGCTATCAGATACTTGGACCTACTGAAAGGAGGCGTCGCAATGGGATGGTTCGTAAGTGATTATATGCGAGGACGATAGCTACCCAGAACGACCTATTGCACCTCGGTGGAGAGCATCCCCCCCCTCATCAACGTCTTAAAGCGAAATAAGTAAATAATTCGCGACACCTTCTGTTGTTGACAGCTCGGAAAAGGAATTAATACATTCAAAAATGTTCTTCACAAAAAAGCCACAACTGTAAATCAAGCAGAAAGAAATGCTGAAACTAGAGTTATACACTCATCTACACAAAGACCGAGAAGGTGGTGGTGGAGGATACAGGATCTCTATTTTAAAAGCATGGAAATATTTTAAGGGAGAGAATAAAACACTTTCTCCTCCTTTGCTTGTGGCCCGATTTGTAAACTACATTAAAGATAAAAAGTCAATCTCATAAAGAGTTCATTGCTCGGTTCAGTTCGCCCCTCTTTTCTTTTAAGAGGGTATTTAAAGAGAAAAGGAATTCGTGAATTAAAGTAAGTAGTAGAGAGTGAAAGAAGGAGAGTAAGAGAGAAAGAGGGAGGCGAGAATAAAAGAAAGTGAAAAGAAGGAAGAGAGAGAGAGAGAGAGGGTTGGGAGATATTTAAGAACAAATAATTATTAATTTCTTTACCAACTATCCATTTCTGACTGACTTCTGGATGAAGACTGTTCAGGAAATCGCCTAAAGAAGTGGGGGTGGCACTGGTCAGAATCAGATTTTAAATCAATTCCTAATTAACCCATTAAACCGAAATGTTGTGGTGGTTGAGGGCGGGTATCAAAAATGGTGTTCATATTACCTCTTATTTTGGAGACATCGCTTCAAAACCACACCGCTCCATGATAGAATAACGAAAATCAGGTCAGTTAAGTGCAGTATATGAGGAAGAGAGGACAAGAAGAATCCATGTACAGTTTGTATCAGCAAGATAAAAGAATCCAGAAAGTATTTAATGTTATTTTTATAATAGTGCTCAATAACCATTAGAGCTATTTAGTGTTTATAAAGATTAGTTATACAGATATAATTAACCGGGTCCTGTCCTGCTTATATATATAATGCTCCTTATCTTGGGTCGAGCATATCCGGAAATGATATACAAACTGCCATTAGCGCTCTTTGCATAAACAAATCGAGCGGAGGCATTTGGACGATGTAAAAACATCGTTAATTCATTACCCATACAGCGTCAGCCATATAGCGCAATGGTGAGAAGCCTTGACTGTCATTTGGACGATTGGATTTCGATCCTGGCTTGAGGCAGATGCCTGTCTAGCCGCACTGATGAGCTGTGAAACATCGAAACAGTACTGTATGTAGATGACTATATATATGCGCACACTGATAAGTGCGTACGCACGAAAGACTAGCATAGGTATAAAAGAATAATAATTATTTATTTATAATTATCAAGCCCCTTTAAGAATGCTTAAGGGTGGGCACTGCATGGAAAGCATAAACTAAGAGGTAGTCAACTAGCGTTTATGCAACGTTCATGACTTCAGTCGTTCGAACACTCTAGATTGTCTAATGTCTGCACCCGAATTGAGCGTTTATTAGTTATTAAAACCCTTCACTCTTGTAGCAATTGTTTCATGGGGTAAAAAGCTTAGCAAATGGAATCAAAGGTGGCTTTGTGGCTGGTTACCAATCTCCCAACTGACAGGAATTAAAATCCTACACTCATGATTGCGTAAGCATTAAACACTAGTGTCTGTAGGTATAACAGAATATATATATATATATATATATATATATATATATATATATATATATATATATATATGTAGAGAGAGAGAGAGACTTATATATTTAAGAACTATATGTTACATAGTTCAGAGACGTGCCATGGTTTCATTAAAGTGGATTGACTTTCTAAAAGACCGCTAAAAATTCATAAAATCATCCACGGCTCAATAAATGAAAACCAATCGAATATATATATATATATATATATATATATATATATATATATATATATATATATATATATATATATATATATATAGTTTAAGAGATAGTTTATTTACGTAAAACAAGACCAAGATATAGCGAATGTGGATTGTAGTTATTAGAAAAGGAAAAACGTTTTTAAGCGTGTGTTGTGTTAATTCAATTAATTCTGGCCGACACTTAACTCAATCATAAGGATAGAGTCAAACACTTTCTAAGGCATTTATGGTTTGTTTTGTACGAGAGGCAGCGAGTGGAGAGGGAGGGGGGGTTATACGTGTCCACTGCCTCCAGCTTTTTTTTGAACGGAGATCCTCAGGACAACCGAGAAGGAAAAAAGAAACTTGTACTCCTGGGTGGGTGTGGGAAAAAAAATTATAATTTCCTTTAATCTTTTCTCTCTCTCTCTCTCTCTCTCTCTCTCTCTCTCTCTCTCTCTCTCTCTCTCTCTCTCCCCGCCGTATCCACCCTAATTTTACACGCGAGTAGAGAAGAACAAAATGTCTAATGTTTTTCACCGCAATATTATCGTTTCAAGGCTCCCACCCCCAGCTCACCCGTTTTTATCCGCCTCTTTGTGTGTGTTTTTGTATATACACAACACAAAAGGTTCAGAAGAATAACATTTTACTTAAGAACAAAAAAATAAATAAATAAAAAAACATAACTATTTACGTTCTAAGACGTCTTCGCGTATATGTATATATATACTAACAGGGCGCCCGGCATTGTCCGGTCGTAAAATACGCTTAAATATAATATTTTGATTAATGCAGAAGATTTCGTATTTATTATATTATACTAGCAGTTCAGCCCGGCTTTGCTCGGGCTCTATGTACTGTTCATAACTTTGTGTGTGTGTGTATGTGTGTGTTTGTGTGTGTGTATATATATATATATGAGAGAGAGAGAGAGAGAGAGAGAGAGAGAGACAGACAGAAATGCTAGATATGTGTTTTTACCGAAAATCTACCCAAAACAAATATGCATTGCAAACGTTTAATGGAGTGTTATCTGCTATTTTACAGAGAGCTGATAACGATGAACAGCGGATTCAAACATTTTTCCAACGGTATTGAAGCAATTCTGAATATAGTAGACTCGAAGAGATCACCGGAAGACCTTTATAAGAGAACGCCACTCACACGCTGGAGTGGGAAGAAAGAGAGGGGAGAGTAAGGGTATGTCTGGTCACAACGCTTTGTGGACACAAGACATCGAGACAGCCAAATGCGTTACACAATCATTGCGGAGGTGGGTCGAAGAGGCTCGCTGTTGGCTTCTGTAATTACAGAGTTTAATCAAAGATTAAAAGATGACAATGACCCGAACTCGCCTCATTTTTTTCTTGGGACCTTCTTGGCATTCCTGGTGGGGGGGGGGGAAGAACCGAGGGTCAACTGGAAACAAGTACAAATTTCGAGAGAGGAGGATACTGCACCCTAGTGTGTTAAAGAAAACTAGCACATTGTTGACTATAAACACTGTAATCAGTGTGTCACGTGCAAGTAAGTCGGGAGGGGTTCGCTGGAGTCGAATAAGTCGGCTCAACTAGAATTAGAGGGTGTGGGGCAACTATGTAGGATTTAGTGGAGTCAATGTTGGCTCAAGGGAAATATTTAGTGACCTTGTCAGAGATGCTACAAATTTCAAAGCAAAAATGTGAACCCGCGACTCTACCCCATTAAAAGAAATAAATAAAATAAGGACGAGAATTCCTGAGATACGTTTATACAATGAGCGCGTTTAGTAATGAAAATGGTATATGAAAACGTAAGCGTGGCAGACAAAACGAAGCCATTTTTTTAAATGGACCGAACTCTTAGAGACATTCAATCCACACAAACTTCAGCCACGTCGTTTTCTTTTAAATTTATTCTAAAAAAATAAATAAATAAAATAAAACGTAACCGATGGAAACGAAAGACTCAGAGATGAAAGAGGTATACCATACAGAAAAGACCGTAACGTAGTTAGACCTAAATAACAACTCGTCTGATGTATCAATACTTGATTCAGACTAGCTTTTCCTGGTCTATAACTTCCACTATCTTATTTGCACGAATACATTTTATATCGTTTTAGCTTTTTTTCGAAAAATATTTATTCCAACCAAGAAAAAATGTTAGAGTGGATATAGTTTTGTTCATTTACTCAGTGAAACAGATTAAAGGGAAATTATCATGTGCAGTTATACGGAATTCTCTCCCTTGAGTTTGTCAATGTAAACATATATATTAATTAAATGATATTTATTCAAATATGTTTCTCGGCATCACATTATTTGTTTTTTACTATAAATAGATTAGCGTCAAGTGCTAAAACAAACTTTTTTTTAAATTTCCGATTTCACAAAATAAGTTGATTACGAAATTAAAATCAACAAAATTTCCGTTTCTTCGTAAACAAGTCAACCATTTTTTTTACTCCCGAACAATGTCGGCTAGGTACAGCTCCTTTTTTTTTTTTTTTTAAACTTGAAAGTTTCCACTCATCAAAGGCAGGCGATCATTCAAGGATAAGGAGTAATAAGTGTTAGGTACTTGGTGAGACAATCAGTAATAGTGACACTTAGGTAGGGCTTAGTAATTTGAGAGGGTAGGTCAACAAAATCTTATTTATATTAGACTTAAAAATACCCAAGTTATAGTCAGTCGGGAAGCAGCTCCACAGTGTCTTGTTCTACAGACGGAGTAAAGGAAATTGTTGTAGCTAAGCGAGTATTTGTTACAAACGTAAACGTAGGGGAGTGTGTCGGGAACCTTGAATTGAAACTCAGTCGAGTACGAAAGTAACGATAGAGCAGAGACAGACTCGCAGCGCCTCTTCAGTGAGAAAGGGGCAGTAGGGAAACGAAAAGGTCCTCGTCTATTAAATTCCGCAAACGAAATAAAAATATGAAATTTGAAAACAGAGTAATTTAAAATTCCATTATTCACGGACGGATTACGCTTAATAGGCGATTCAAAAGGTTGTAAATTCGACCGTGGTTAATGGCCGATTCAAATGGGTGTAAATTCGATGATAGTTAATGGCTGATTAAAATGGGTGTAAATTTAACCACGTTTATTAGCTGATTTAACTGAATTTTTACAAGAGTAGTATAACATGAATTGTTTAATAAAATATTTGATTTGGAAAAAGAAAATATTTTTACTAAATTCAAAAATGCCAGAGGCTGGAAAGATTTTTGAATTCTTGCAGATTGAAAAATATGGCAGCACCAAATAGATAATAGAATTCAACAAAAATGGTTTAAAATGAAACAAAAATCCTTAGTGAATCTTTTGAACAACAACAACAAAAAAAACTTCATCGAATTTTCCGCGATAAACAATGTTCGACATAACCATCAATAATATCAGCCAGAAGATTTTTTTTTTTATTTAAAAATATTTTTCTTTTCACTCCCGAAGGAAAGATTGAGCAAAGAGAAAAAAAGAAGAAGAAAAAACAAACAAACAAAAAACGATATCAAATTGAATCCTTCCTGCTGTGAAGACAATGATAAAAACGAAACAAGGATATTGCGTTCTTTTCATATCTGATATCATTTATCAGCATTCATATTTCGATATTAGATTCTTTTGACGTAGTTATTTCATATTTTTTTAAAAATTGTTTTTGTTGTTAATTGTTTTTTTTGTTGTTGTTTTTTTGTCCAAAAGATAAGACGAATAATCTTAAGACGTGTTTAGCGAGGAACAATGTTTCAAACTTAATTGTGACAGAAAAACCTAAATCTGCGCGTTCAGCGAGGAACACGCATGACATCAAGTCCCCTCCCCAAATAAACCAAGAATCAAACGTGAATGTAAACAAAAGTGTTTGGTGAGAAGGAGTTTATATTTTAAGAACTGATAATCAGGGTCGAAGAGAAACGACAACGAAATAATGTAGGAATGAAAGTCGATAACGCACATGGGAGCAAAAAAAGAAAAAAGAGAGAAAAAATAATTTGAAAACATACCAAGAGAATTGCTCAACAAACAAGATACGTTTTTATTTTTATTTTCCGTCGAACAAAAGAACGAATATCAAACTATATAAAACAATCTCTAGGGTTTTGTGTAAAATGGTTTGTAGATTGTCTGACGTACGTGTACCTATGGGAGAGGGAGAGAGAAACAGGATGAGTGGGGAAAAGGAGACAAGAAAAGGAAGAAGCAAGAAAAGGGCAGGTGGGAAAGGAAGAAGAAAGGAAAGGATAAAGAAAAACGAAATAGGAAAAGAGAAAGGAAGCATACAATGGGAAAGAGAAGAAAAGCGGAAGGAAATAAATGGGAAGCAGGGGCCAGGAAGAAGGGAACATGAAAAGATAAGAAGGAGGAAAAGAACGAAGGAAAAGAGAAAAGGAATCAGAAAAGATGACAGGAATAAAAAAAAAAAAGAGAGAAGAATAAGAAGAGAGGAATAAGAAAATAGGAGAGGAAGAAGAACAGGGAAGCAAGAAGAAAATAGGGGAGGAAAAAAGAGGGGAGGAAGAAGAGGGGAATAAGAAAAGAGAGGAGGAAGAAGAAGAGAGGAATAAGAAAAGAGAGGAGGAAGAAGAAAAGAGGGAAGAAGGATAAGAAAAGGATGAGAAAGAAAATAGAGGAGGAGGAAGAATAAAATAAGATAGGAAGAAGAACATAGGGGAGGAAAAAGAAAAGGGACGAAGAATAAAAAAGGATAAAGAAGATGGAAGAAAAAAGAAGAGGGAGAACAAAAAAAGAGGGGAAAGAATAAAGGGCTGCATGAGAAAAAAGAAAATAGGGAAGCAAAAAAGAATAAGTAGAATGGAAGAAAAAAGTGGAAAATAGAAATAGATGTTAGGTTAGGAGTAGGAGGGAAAAATCGAAAAACAGGAGAATGAAGTTATAGAACATGTTTTCTCATCAGCCTGGGATGGTGAATATCAGAGAAATAATACGAAACAGGAAATGAGATTATTTAACAACAACGTGTTTTCTGTAGAACATTTTTATTTATATTTACATTATGTAATGGATAAAAGTAAAAACAGAAAGATGGCAAAGAAAATCAATGCAAGATAAAATCAGAATTAATCTTAATTGTTTCAGAGTGAGATATATATATATATATATATATATATATATATATATATATATATATATATATATATATATATATATATATATATGAGAGAGAGAGAGGGAGAGAGAAGGGTTGGGGTGTACGTAATAAGGAAAGAATGTATTACAACCTTTCTATCTATTTGAAGAAAAAAAAAATAATAAAAATAATGTTTTCCACTCTGTCAACTTTTAACTGTATGAGTGATATATGAGAATTTCTTTCTATTGTTTAGAATGCTGCCCGACTCCTGAAAAGCACCGCCCACGGCCCCTCGAGATGAGAATCAAATCTGAAACATGGCTCCCAAGGTAAAAATTTACAGGCAGAAGACAAGAGAGTCAGAGAGAAAATGAGAGAGTAAGTGAAAAGGTAAAAGAGTGTACGGGAGAGAGAGAGAGAGAGAGAGAGAGAGAGAGAGAGAGAGAGAGAGAGAGAGAGAGAGAGAGAGAAAATGTGTGTGAGGGAAAGTGTAAGGAGAGAGGGACAGAGAGAGAGAGAGAGTGAAAGTGTGAGGGAGGGAGAGAGAGAGTAAAAGTGTGAGGGAGGGAGAGAGTAAAAGTGTGAGAGAGGGAGAGAGAGAGTAAAAGTGTGAGGGAGGGAGAGAGAGAGTAAAAGTGTGAGGGAGGGAGAAAGAGAGAGTAAAAGTGTGAGGGAGGGAGAAAGAGAGAGTAAAAGTGTGAGGGAGAAAGAGAGAGAGTAAAAGTGTGAGGGAGGGGGAGAAAGAGTAAAATGTGAGGGAGGGGGAGAGAGTGAGTAAAAGTGTGAGGGAGGGAGAGAGAGAGAGTAAAAGTGTGAGGGAGGGAGAGAGAGAGTAAAAGTGTGAGGGAGGGAGAGAGAGAGTAAAAGTGTGAGGGAGGGAGAGAGAGAGAGTAAAAGTGTGAGGGAGGGAGAGAGAGAGTAAAAGTGTGAGGGAGGGAGAGAGAGAGAGTAAAAGTGTGAGGGAGGGAGAGAGAGAGTAAAAGTGTGAGGGAGGGAGAGAGAGAGTAAAAGTGTGAGGGAGGGAGAGAGAGAGAGTAAAAGTGTGAGGGAGGGAGAGAGAGAGAGTAAAAGTGTGAGGGAGGGAGAGAGAGAGTAAAAGTGTGAGGGAGGGAGAGAGAGTAAGAGTGTGAGGGAGGGAGAGAGAGAGTAAAAGTGTGAGGGAGGGAGAGAGAGAGTAAAAGTGTGAGGGAGGGAGAGAGAGAGTAAAAGTGTGAGGGAGGGAGAGAGAGAGTAAAAATGTGAGGGAGAGAGAGAGTAAAAGTGTGAGGGAGGGAGAGAGAGAGAGTAAAAGTATGATGGAGGGAGAGAGAGAGTAAAAGTGTGAGGGAGAGAGAGTAAAAGTGTGAGGGAAAGAGAGAGTAAAAGTGTGAGGGAAAGAGAGGGTAAAAGTGTGAGAGAAAGAGAGAGAGTAAAAGTGTGAGGGAAAGAGAGAGAGAGTAAAAGTGTGAGGGAAAGAGAGCGAGAGTAAAAGTGTGAGGGAAAGAGAGCGAGAGTAAAAGTGTGAGGGAAAGAGAGCGAGAGTAAAAGTGTGAGGGAAAGAGAGAGAGAGAGTAAAAGTGTGAGGGAGAGAGAGAGAGAGTAAAAGTGTGAGGGAGAGAGAAAGTAAAGGTGTGAGGTAGAGAGAGAGAGTAAAAGTGTGAGGGAGAGAGAGAGAGTAAAAGTGTGAGGGAGAGAGAGAGAGAGTAAAAGTGTGAGGAAGGGAGAGACAGAGAGTAAAAGTGTGAGGAAGGGAAAGACAGAGAGTGAAAGTGGGAGCGAAGGAAAGGTAGAGAGTGAAAGTGTAAGGGGGGGGAGACAATGAAAATGTGAGGGAGGGAGAGACAGAGAGTGACAGAGAGTGACAGTGTGAGGGAGAGAGAGAGAGAGAGAGGGTGACAGCGTGAGGAAGAGAGCGAAAGAGAGTGTGAAGGAGAGACAGAGGAGAGAGTGTGAAGCAGAGGTAGAGACAGAGAGGAGAGTATGTGAGGGAGAGAGTGACACAGAAAGAGAGTGCCGAAAAGAGAAAAAGTACAAATGAGAAAATGTGAAAAAGAATGCATGAGAAAAAGAGTACGAGAGAGAGAGAGAGAGAGAGAGAGAGAGAGAGAGGGAGAGAGAGAGAGGGGGGGATGAAATTAACAAATTCTCATAAAATGGGGAAAGGTGGTCGCTAAACAATAGAGACGAAGAGAGAATAAAACAGACACAAAAAGAAAATTGATAAAAATGTTAATTTGAATTAAGTGTCCCCAAGCCTTGAATATTCCAAAAGGAAAAGAGGCTACGATTCTAACCAACACTTCATCAACTGTACACCACAGAAAAAGATTACACCACCACTACCACCACCACTACAAGTACGGATTCCTTTTCCTCCACCACGATTTCATATTTTCTTTCTTCTTTTTTTTTCATATATTTTTGTATTAAAGCGACTTAATCTTAAATTTTCTAACAAACCAAAACAAGGGCAGTAATCAGAATTGCAATTTGTATCCGTTTTTTATGGCTGTTCGTTCTCTCCTCAAACAAGAAAACAAAAATAGAGGAACAAAACTCCAAGCATTAAAAGTAAATATACATGGAATTTCACTTAGAAAAAAAAAAAAAAAAACTGTAAAAGATTGAATGTTCAAAACGCATTCTGGCTCGAAGCAAAAAGAATTTCATTACAACTTTTCTTTGTTTTCGGTTTATTGTTGTCTTTCACCGCCTCTTTTCTGTTAAAAATTATTATTGTAATCCGTTCTTTTTGTTCGTTTTTTTTTTTTTTTATATATATATTTCTTATTTAACAAGTATCGCCAGAAGTAATTGTTTTAATTCAACAAATTTTGCAAAACATTTTTATTTCAATAATTTAATATTAAATATATAAATAAAACAGAAAGGAAGGCATATACGGATAGAATTATAAAGAATTGAAATTTAAAATTAACAAGAAAGAGAGAGGGGGATACCCAGAAGAAATGTTTACTTTTAAAAGAAACTTCATATCTCTATTGCCATTTAAAAGACGTGCTTTTTTGTTTGAAAGTTTGGAAATTATATTTTATGGTCGTACTCCTGTCTGGAAGGAATCTGCGATATTAAATATGAACTACCGTGAGGAACCAGATATTGGATTCAAGAAGGGCACCATCAACTCTCAAACTTTACACTATGTTATTTCATCTCACTTAAATTCCATTTCCATTTAGAGATCGGCTCGCTGATTTCCGCATTTAAACAAGCTCGAAAGCAGTGAGCGGTCTATATTTTAAGAAAGAATTGTGAGAGTCTAATTTTATTTTTTTTTTGTTTGTTTATTATTGAATGAAATTGTATACATTTGCATATATATATATATATATATATATATATATAATTCCAACGATTCGGAATATTTTCAGGTAGAATAAATGTGGTATTGCTGAATTGAAAGTCGTGAATAAATGGTGTTAGAGAGAAAGAAACACTGCTTGAATGAATAGGTCAAAATGTGACGACTTAAGAGAGACAGAACATTATCAGCCCCCTCCTCCCATAAATTTGAATGCCTTGTGCTAAAAAAAATTGCATCACTATTCATTTAGAAAATAAATAATTCAAAGTGTAGTATCTGTTTGTTATAGAGTGTCTCAAATATTGTTATAGATCGTCACATAAGTTCATATAGTGTGTCATATGCGCACTTAGTGTTCTATATAATTTGTTATAGCGTTCCCCACATAATTTGTTATAGCGCCTCTCGCATAAGTTGTTATAGCGCGTCTCACATAAGTTGTTATACAGCGTTCCTTATAGTCTCCAATTCTTATCTATTTAACTCTTTTTTGTATGTCTGTTACAAAATACTTTTTATATTGATTTTATGAAACTCTTATAAAGTCAATGTTCGTTTCTTTTATTACACAAAGTTACACAAATGTACAGAGTAAATATATAAACGAAGATAGCACGAGGTATGTAATCAACTCTAGGATGATTGTGTTTACAGCAATTATTACAAAAAAAAAACAAAAAACAAAACAAAGATAAAATAATCAGAAAAGCTCAAAGGGAAAAATTATCCAATTCTGTAATTGCTTTTAACTGCAATGAGTTTTATGATGATTGGAAGACAAGAGGAAATCAGTTTCACATTCAATTAACAAGTCTAATATCTCGTCTTGGAGGGAAAAAGACGGAGGGAGAAACAACAATAATTAAAATGCAGCAACAACTCCCACCCTCTCCCCCACACGTATCGTGAAAGAAGAATAAACAAAATTGACAAATTCCAGTTTTGAATTCTATTAATGAATGACAAATTAGATTTTACCTTCAAATCCGCTGTGATGAATGATAATTTAACCATTTCTCATTTAGAAGTGTGTGAGATTATATATATATATATATATATATATATATATATATATATATATATATATATATATATATATATATATATATATATATATATGAGAGAGAGATTTGAGTTTTAATAACACGGTTCATATTTACATAATCCATAATTAATCACATATTACACACGTGCATATATACACATATGTCACATCCAAACACAGAAATATACACACATGTATACCTCCGAGTTCTAATTTCCATAAATTACATAGATTATAGACAGATTAAGCAATCTGTTTCATATTGTAGTTTAAAATACTTGAGTTCATTTGAAAGAACAAAATCAGAGTAAAAATATTTATGACTCGAGTAAGGTTCGAAATCACATCCCCTGGCTGTAAATACGGCAACTTAACTAATCAAGTCACATCGGTAATTAGGAAAGGGCGGTGCTATTAACTACATAAACTAAGAACTGGCAGCTTTCTTTCGTCCTTCTGTCTTTACATCGAATAAGGGCTAGACACTTAACTACATCAACCAGAACAGACGGTTGTTTTTTTTTTCTTTATCACGCCCTCCATTTTCTCCATCCAGTTGAAAGGGTAAACTGGTGAATATTGCAAAATTGTCATTAAATTTGTTCTGGTGTTATGGGTAGTAGTGTTACGACTCTGATTGTGACGGCAAAAGCTAATTTACATTTCCTTATATATATTTAATCGAAAACAAAATATCGATTATGATTAAACATTAAAATCGATCGGAAATACAATTTTTATAGCTTAAAATACATACTAATATTTACCGTATATAACTAACGAAATAGATTTAATTATATACCTCTTTTTTTTTTTTAGAAATAAAATAATTAACGTAAATTAAATATGAAAAAGACACTTTATTTCTAACATGTATAATTATCTTGCCGAGTACTCGATTCGAACTTGCCTATTTTTTCATTTCTAGCTTTACTTTCATTTCTTTATGTTAGTGACACATTTTTTATATAGCGTCTACTGAAAAATATTTATTCGAGAAAAGAATTTTTTTTCTTATTCACAGAATATTCTTCTACATTAAAGGGAAGTAATCATGCATAAATTGCATATCTAAACGGTTATATTTTTAAACACTGAAGTGAGGCTACTACATTAATCCATTAACATCAAATGCTAAAACGAATTTTTAATAATTTTTGTACCACAAAATCTAAGCCACTAAAATTATTTTTTCTTAAACAAGTCCGCTTATATAAATACATGTGTGCCCCTATACAGACACACAACAGCGTGACAGCTCTGTCGAAAATATTTGTTTAAATTCATTGACTATGTAAAATAGTTGCATTTTATTCCAATTTCAACTAAATTCTTTACGGATTCGAAAGACTGGGTTTGCATATGCCTCGTTTAGGATCAAACCAATTTTTTTTTTTACTATTAAAAATAAAAAAATAAAAAAAGAAATGGGTTGTTGATTTACTGCGAATCATAATTATTTACATGAAAAAGATAAATGAACAAAAATCGCAAAAAATTCAATATTATCAGCCATCTTTTTAATTAAGGAACACAATGAAACTAAAGAAATAAAAAGGGCATTTCTCCTCAGAAAATTCAAAATTATATATAACATTATAATTTGATGCTTGCTTAAATATTTGTCATAGAAAGTTTCCAAAGACTTAAGAAATACGATTTAGAAAATATATCATTTTCAAAGTGCCACAAATAATGGATTAAAAAATGGTCGACGTAGACTCTCAAAATGCAAGTGATTTTAAAATCCGAAATTTTGAAAATACGTATGAAATTATCAAAGAAAACATCTAAAATCAATATACTAGCAAAAACATCGTTATATTGTGTCCTGCATGTATCCGTGCACATTGGATGACATTATCTGCTGAAATAGAGTTAGAAAATGTTCACCAAATATTTAATGATGGTACAAGGAGAAAAGACCCTTTATGACATCCTAAACGATGTCACCCAATAAAACAAAGGACATGGACGAATCGTAACTCGAATTAGTCTAAAGGTACTGTCCGTCCATAAATCTTTGATAAGTTTAAAATAGCATTTTCACTGATAATTTTCGAATCCTGCTATAGTCAGCTATGCTGATGAGCTGCAGTAACAGCGCAACGCGTCTGTAGATAACTATTATATCTTATTTTATTAAATGGGCGTGAAAAGTGATAACGTCAGTGCAAATAAAGATAAATTATTATCATTCATCGTATGGATGTTTCAGACTTTTACCAGACACTAATAAAGACCACATTTCAAAATGGAACACAAAAAATACAATAGTGCTAAGCTTTCATTATACGCAGTCGTTTAATTCCAAATTAGCGCTTTGCTAAACGGATTAAGCTGGTCTGTTAGCTAAAGCAATCGGAGACGACATGAACTTCTGCATTAGTCAAAAAGCAGAATGTAAATTGACGAGAGGGGGGGAGAGGTAAATAAGTAAATTGAAAAGAAAGAATTGGAAATAGCTTATGAGGTTTTCAAAGTCAGTCACCATTTTCACTAATTCATAGACTTGTCATTGTACAAAGTAGACAACATGTAAGGGAAAGACGAGGAGAGAATGAACTGGCTTGTAAGAAAGCAATTACCATGTCCAGAGAGTGAGCAAAGTGGCTCATCAGAGAAAAGTGCCAAACTCCTCCTCCTCCTCCTCCTCATTTTAATCAACCAACATTCAGATTCTCTTGGCCCAACAGAATTGGCAGGTCAGCCGTGGACAAAAGACTCAAAAATTGAACAGAAATGAACCTATTCATGTGAATGTCGCTTAAGAATAATTAAATGAGAGCAGAACCGCAAGGAAAGCCTTGTCCACTTGAAGCAACGGACACAGAAGGGAGGGGGGAAGACACTTCTCGGATTCTTCTTACACAAGGAAATTGGGTGACTGGTGAGGCTTGTAGATGAACTTGCAGACACTTGAACTGATCGCATCAGGTTGAGCACTTCAGTCACTGACCGTCTGTAGATTTCTCCCCGATTTTTCCCCCTAACTGACCACAGATGAAAAGGCTAAGTGGATTCAGCGGGTGGAGATGATAAACTTTAAATTCTTGTTAGAACTAGATATCCGGGCAAAATTAAAATTTACAATAACTCTGGTAGAATCTGGAAATGCATATAGTTTTAAAGAAAAAAAAGAAGTAACACTATATCGTATATCTATTCATACAAACATTATCGACTACATATTTGCATACACGTTTCTACTGCAACTACTTTCGAGAAGTAGCATCTTTAGACAAAAATAAAATAAGTTTAGCCTGCAGATGTTGCTTTTCAAAATGTGTTGCAGCAGAAACATGTATGCACATATGTAGCCAATAATATTTGAATAAACAAATAAATATGAGTACGCTGTGCCTGTCGTTGAGCAGTTTTTTATACACACCAGAGTTTCAGTGAATTTACATCCAGGAAACTAGAACGATGTAATCATATATATTTCCCCAAAACCTCTGGAGAGGAGACTAAACTTGCTGCTATGATTTCAAATGATCTGAAATAACAGCAAGGGGAGACTTGATCCCAAATATTTCTCATATGTTATGTTTTCCCTCTTTTGAAAATAGGGTAGACTTATGAATATCTCCAGTATACAAATAATCCTTATACACTGTGAATTTTACTTTATGTATGAAAACCAAAGAGGGGAGATATAACATATGAGAAATATTTGAAATCAAGTTTCCTCTTGCCGTTATTTCAGATAATTTCAAACCATACCAGCAAGTTTTAGTCTTCACTCTATCAAGTCCAGAGGTTTGGGGAAATATCAGATATTTTGTAATTCATATGCAAAACATGGAAAACAAATGACTATGATTGAAACATTTTATGGCTGTAAAAAAAGGTGCCAAAGATAGACTCTGTATGATCGATGATCCTCTTAATGTACAACCTTAATCACATAGCTTACTACACAAGTTGGGCCATTACCTTTGCAATGAGCCTTCATTTTTTAAATTCTGATCTATAGTCGCTGGGATTTGGAACTTATAAAATTTCCCCAAAAAGTGGTAAATATAATACGGCACAATCACGTTGACACACCGGTTCTCGCCAGATCACCGAAGTTAAGCAATGTTGAGCATAGCCAATGCCAGATGGGTGACCATTTGAGAAGTCTAGGTGCTCTACGTACTGCACCGAGTCATAGAAATTTCCAGATTGGTATCTGGGGGCGCATTAATTCACTGGGAGAGAATCGCCCCTAGTCTTCGTTAAGATATGCATCTAGGAGAAGGAAACTCTGATCTAAAAACATGTGGTTTACTATATACCCTGTCCTGTGGCAATCGTTTGCACCGATAAAGGTTAGCAGTAATACCAAAAAGAGTGGATGGTTCTACACAAAGCCTTCACCACTATGAACAAATTATCTGTGTAGATTTCTGAACAGCTTAGTTGTTGTGGCGGCAGACAGGAGAGTGCATCATGGCGCTTTTTTCTATATCTGTTCTTCTCCAATCATTAAAAAAACAACTTTTTTTTAATGATATTCTCAAGTATACATCGTCAGATAAACTTCTTTTTACCAAACTCACCGAAAGAATAAAGAGACAAATAGTTTTGCATGCACATTTTTTTCAACGCTCTCTTCACTCAGAACCAGTCACCAAAAATATTTCCAGTCAATTTCTTTCCCATTTCTGAAACTGCTAGAATAATTGCATATACGCAGAATCCTTTTACTTACATTTTGCTAAAACCTCAGCACGCACGCGCACACACATACGTAAGTTAATACTTGACAGGATACAATTTAATCATATATATATATATATATATATATATATATATATATGCGTGTGTGCGTGAATACACTTGCAGCTGCTGTTCCTGGTATCTTGTGACAAAGAACAATATTCTTTCCGATACACCTGATGATATACTGGTTACCATGACAACAGCTAGCTACATAATATTACCCTCGTTCCAACACGGAAAAGGGCGTGCAACATAAGATGCTGGGAAAAGGGTAAGTAAGGGGTGCATACACTTCTAGCCAAACTGTTCCTCACAACCTCTCTCCTCCCCTTCCACAAGCCAGGCACCTGTTCGTTTTGTCTCCTCTTCCTCGTTCATCATCTCTCCTTATCCCCCCCCCTCACAGCACCGCAATTATAGCATCAGGAGAAAATGGTTATATATATATATATATATATATATATATATATATATATATATATATATATATATATACACAACACCAGTTGGACATTAATACGATTATCAGCACCAATTGAAAAAGACATGGCAGTTCTAAATTAAATATCAGGAAGTTGATTGGATTCGGAAGGTGTGGGAAGGGATAACGACGACGGAGAAAGCATCCAAGGTAGATGAGCAACGTTCGCTCAACAACGGGCAGCGAGCTGCACGCTCGGAGGTAGACATGTACTAATGGTTTGCTTGACAGTTGGAAAGATAACAAAAAAAAAAAAAACAAAAAAAAGAGAAAAAAAAACGGAAAGAACGTTTAACGAAATATCAAAGAAGACTCTGGTAAAACAATGATGAAATGCCAGGTTAGAAAAGAGATATCAGTAAATTGACAGATGATCTGCTTAGATCAGCTTTTATTCATTAGAGAATGACGGATTAGAAGCATGGCCTTAAATCAGAGTGGGTGGAGTGGAGGATGCGCACTTTCCGAAAGTGTAGCTCACAAAAGGGAGGTTATAAGGATTTATAAGAAAACATTCGTTCAACAAGAAATTAATAGAAAAATTTAAATTAGGAAACAAGAGAAATAAAAGCACAAAAAGCAACGGAATTGTTGACTTTTGCGGCTTCAGAAATGCAAGAAACCCACAAGGCATACAATTAAACTATAAACAAATGGCTACTGAATAAAGAAAACATATATCGAAATATATATGGGTCTCTGGGGTTGTTTGGTATACCGTTCAACGACACACGTGTAAGACGTGCCATGTAGCAAATAAAATGATATGTGTTATGAATATACTTGTAGTATTTGAATTGTTTAAAAATGATATATATGCTCTGAAAGTGCAATCCATTTTTATTGAGCTTAGATAGATCTGGCACTTTAAAAATAAAATCTTTACTGTATGTAAGGTGTATATATATATATATATATATATATATATATATATACACACATGAAAAGTATATATATACATAATGTATGTGTGTTTATATATATATATAATGTATGTGTGTTTTTATATATATATAATGTATGTGTGTTTTTATATATATATATAATGTATGTGTGTTTATATATATATAATGTATGTGTGTTTATATATATATATAATCAATGTGTGTTTATATATATAATGAATGTGTGTTTATATATGTGTATATATATTATGTATGTGTGTTTCTATATATATGAGTTATGTATGTGTGTTTTTATATATATTATGTGTGTTTTTATATATATTTATTATGTATGTGTGTTTATATATATATTATGTATGTGTTTATATATATATATATATTATGTATGTTTGTTTATATATATATTATGTATTTTGTTTATATATATATATATTATGTATGTTTGTTTATATATATATATATTATGTATGTGTGTTTATATATATATATATTATGTATTTTGTTTATATATATATATTATGTATGTTTGTTTATATATATATATTATGTATGTGTGTTTATATATATATAATGTATGTGTGTTTATATATATATATTGTATGTGTGTTTATATATATTATGTATTTATATATATATGTATGTGTGTTTATATATATATATATTAGTATGTGTTTATATATATATTATGTATGCGTGTTTATATATATATATATTATGTATGTGTGTATATATATATTATGTATGTGGGTTTTTTATATATATATATATATTGTGTGTTTATATATATATTATGTATGTGTGTTTTTATATATATATATATATTGTGTGTTTATATATATATTATGTATGTGTGTTTATATATATATATATATATATATATATTGTGTGTTTATATATATATTATGTATGTGTGTTTTTATATATATATATATATATTGTGTGTTTATATATATATTATGTATGTGTGTTTATATATATATATATATATATATATATATTGTGTGTTCATATATATATTATGTATGTGTGTTTATATATATATATATATATTATGTATGTGTGTTTATATATATATATATATGTGTGTGTTTATTTATATGTATGTGTATATATATATATATATATGTATGTGTGTTTATATATATATATATATATATATATATATATATATATATATATATATATATATATATATATATTAGTAAAGTCAGTCTTTATTTTTTCTATTTAATCGACAGTTGTTTTGCCAACAAAATCAATATTTGATTCTGGTGAGTAAATTTATTTTTATGGGTCGTTTTTAAAAATCATTCATTTTTTTTTCTGAAGAAAATAATACTTTTTGTTTCAATCGAATGGAAGTAACTATGTAATTAATTTCTGTTTTATAAGACCAGTTGACCTAAGACACTGAATACTCCAGCCTACCCATTAGTTATCCTTCTCCTAAAATAGTTGCCTACTAAACATTGTGAATCCTGTCTACCCTATTACTTTTCTTTTTCATAGACCAGTTGAGCGACACTTAAATGGGAACTTAAACTCAGCATGCCAAGCTCCAAGTTCACGATAGTAACCATAACACTAACTTCATATCCAATCATCTCATTGCAAATCTTGAATGCTTTTGTAGGGGGAGGGGGAGAAAACGTAAAAATTATATAAACTCATGAAAGAAGATTATATATATATAAATAAAATAAATATATATATAAATAAATAAATTTATAAATATAAATAAATATATATATAAATATAAATATATATATATATATAAATATATATATAAATATATATATAAATAAATATATATATATAACTATAAATATATATATATATATATAAATAAATAAATATATATATATATAACTATAAATAAATAAATAAATATATATATATATATATATATATATATATATATATATATATATATAGAGAGAGAGAGAGAGAGAGAGAGAGAGAGAGAAAGAGATTGCTTTCAGAGCAACAAGTCGTGTTTTAGTTAAACAGGAGGCGCAGAGAGGATTGTTGAATATCTCACCTGCCAAATAAAAAAAAAAACACTGCTCGTTAAAATCTTGTAAGGGGCAGTTAACAGTAGAGAACGTTGCGGAACTTTGTGAATCAGTACTGCCACACTGATGACGAGTCGGAGAGAACCCACCATTGCCTTTTTATGATATTTACAGTAGAGTAAGTAACAATTACTCTATTGGGGCGGGGGGGGGGGATGCTCTGTCTGGTATTTACTAAACTGTCCATGTTACTGTTACTGTTTGGTAGAGAGTGGCGGAAAAGGGAAGGGTATATTGGCTCGCTAGCATGGTTTTGTGCTGCTGTTGCCAGAGGAGGAAGCGGAAGGGATTTCATTTGTGCATGGTTGACAATAATGAGAGAGAGAGAGAGAGAGAGAGAGAGAGAGAGAGAGAGAGAGAGAGAGAGAGAGAGAGAGAGAGAGACAGGTGGATGTTGTAATATTAGCAGTTGTGTGATGATGTTTCAAATAAAATATATACGTAATAGTAAAAACGAAAAGGGAGAAGAGATAAGTAGGAGGAGGATAGACGAATCGCATGAAAGGTTGATGTAGAATAGGAAGAAGAATAAAAAGATGCAGGATAGGAAAGTAGGGGGATGGAGGATAGTAGATAAGGATAGAGGATAAAAGACGATGGAGGGCAGAACAGTATGGTGGGTCGGGCCTATAAGAGGTGGGGTGGATGCTAGAAGTGGTTGTGGGGGTGTAGGCTAGAAGAAAACGTGGGTTGGAGGTTAGAAAGAAGATGAGGGTGGAGGATAAAAAGAAGATGAGGGTGGAGGATAAAAAGGTGATGAGGGTGGAGGATAAAAAGAAGATGAGGTTGGAGGATAAAAAGAAGATGAGGGTGGAGGATGTGAAGACAACTAGGGTGGAGGATGTGAAGACAACTAGGGTGGAGGATGTGAAGAAAACTAGGGTGGAGGATGTGAAGAAAACTAGGGTGGAGGATGTGAAGAAAACTAGGGTGGAGGATGTGAAGAAAACTAGGGTGGAGGATGTGAAGAAAACTAGGGTGGAGGATGTGAAGAAAACTAGGGTGGAGGCTAGAAGAGGACGAGAGTGGAGGTTAGAAGTGGAGGAGAGTGGGGATTAAAAGTGGAATAAGGTAGAGGTTAGAAGTGGAGGGTGGAGGTTAGAAGTAAAGGAGGGTAGGGATTAAAACTGAAATAGGGTAGAGTTTAGAAGTGGGGAAAGGTGGGGTTAGAACTTGAGGATGAGTTATATAATGCCTTTTATTGAAAGCTCATGATTAAAAAAAAATGGCATTGCTAGATCTCCACAAGGCTAAAAGCACCCTTCTCGTGTTTACAAATAACCATACCGGACATTAAGCTCGACTTTGCATCACATCCAGCCCTCATGGGTAAAGAGGAAGAATATGGAGAATAGAAGAGAAGGGTAGATAAATTGAATGACAAGAGAGGAGAAAGAGAAATTGTAGATAATTTAACAAAAAATTCTAAAAAGGTGTGTATCTTCCATCTACGCAGTTATCAATGAAAATGCTATTTTAAACTTGATCAAGACGGATCTGTAGACGGACAGAACGCAGTTAAGAAATGCTTGGATAAACTTAAAAGATATGTGGTAGGACACAAAATATAAAAACATTTTCAAAAAAATATATAGAATAAAGAAGGGGGAAAATAACAATTTCCTGAATTTAATAGAGTGAGAGAGAGAGATAAATGGTTTTTTTTTTTTTTTGGTTTTTTTTAATATGAGAAATTCCATTAAGTAAATATTTTCATCTTTATAAAACATTTTCAGAATTGTTTTCGCAGAAATCACGAAGAAAAGAAACAAAGTATGAGTGAAAATTAGTCATTTTATTTACCTGAGTGTGTGTGTTTAAGATATACAGGTATCTCTAACTGTGGGAGGAGGTTAAATATTTAAGAATCAAACGAAAATGAAGGATTCCAATTCAGAATAAAAGAGAAAAAAGAAGACAAGTGGTTGAGCGATGGGAAGGAGGAGAGACAAGGTGGGAGAGAGAGAAGGAGGAGAGATAAGTTGGGAAAGAGGGCACTAGGTAAATTAGAGGGCAGGAGGAAAGACTACGACTAAGAGTCAGAGACATTAAAATAGAGATGAGAAGAGCTGGTATTACAAAAGAAAGAGGAAAAGATGATAATACAAAAGGAAGAGGTGATGAGAGTAGAATAATGAGGTAATGAGAAAAAAAGGATGAGAAAGCGGTGGTAGAAGCGGTAAAGCATTAGATGAGACAAAAAAAAGATGAGAAAAAAGGAAAATACGAAAATCAGGAAGTGGAGAAAATTAGCAGTAAGAATGCAGCACGAAGATGTAGAAATGCTAAAGAAAACAAATGGGGAAGTAATCACCGAATACATAAAGAATGATGGTGGGATGAGAACGAGGAGAGAGAGAGAGAATGTCAGTGAAAAAGGAAACTTAATTGATTTATTCTGCCTTACCTCTCCAATCTCATATGAAAGCCACTAATATAAACTTGGAATATATATATACATGGATACACAAACACACATATATACACATACATACATATCAGGATACACACACATATATACATATATATCCATACATATACTGTCTTACCAAGAACATTGACTACAAATATATATGCATATATACAACCATATATATATATATATATGTATATACACACATATACAAATATATACATATATCTATATACAAATATACACATATACAAATAGATACATATACACATATATACATATCCACATATATATACATATACACAACTATATATATACATATATACAGCTATATATATATACACACATATATACAAATATATATATATATACCAATAAATATATACACATATATATATTAATAAATATATACATACATATATACAAACATATATATACACAAATATATATATATACATATATATACATATATACATATATACAAATATACATATATACAAATATATATATATACATATATACAAATATATATACATACACATATATACATACACATACAAATATGCATACATATATATACATACACATATACATACACATGCATATATATATACATAAACATATACATACACATGCATATATATATAGATACATATATGCATATACATACATACACATATGCATATATATATATATATACATACACATATGCATATATATACATACATACAAATATGCTTATGTATATATATATACCTACACATATGCATATATATACATATACATATATATACATATACAGGCACACATACACAGATTCATATATATACACGCATAAATACACATATATATACATACACATATGCATATATATATACATACATACACATATGCATGTATACATACATATGCGTGTATACATACATATCCGTGTATATATACATATGCGTGTATATATACATATATATATATATATATACACCCACACACATATATATACATACACACAGATACGCATATGTATACATACACACATATATGTATACACACACACATATGCATATATATATATACACACATGCATATATACACATATGCATATATATATACATACACATGCATATATATACATACATATACATATGCATATATATATATACATATATATATATACATACACATATGCATATATATATATACATACACATACACATATATATATACATACACATACACATATGCATATATATATACATACACATACGCATATATATACATACACATATATATATACATACACATACGCATATATATACATACACATATGCATATATATACATACACATATGCATATATATATACATACACATATGCATATATATACATACACATATGCATATATATACATACACATATGCATATATATATACATACACATATGCATATATATATATACATACACATATTCATATATATATACACATATGCATATATATATATACATACACATATGCATATATATATACACATATGCATATATATATATACATACACATATGCATATATATATATACATACACATATGCATATATATATACACACACATATGAATATATATACATACACATATGCATATATATATACACACATATGCATATATATATACACACATATGCATATATATATATACAAACATATGCATATATATATGTATGCATATATATATGCATATATATATACATACACACATATATATACATACATATATATATATCTACATACACATATGCCTATATATACATACACATACGCATATATACATACACATACGCATATATATACATACACATATGCATATATATACATACACATATGCATATATATACATACACATATGCGTATATATATACATACACATATGCGTATATATATACATACACATATGCAAATATACATACATGCACATACACATATATATCTATAAATACACATATGCATATATATATACATACAAATATGCATATATACATACATGTACATATGCACATATATATACATGCACATATGCATATATATTGATACATACACATATGCATATATATACATACACATATGCATATATATACATACACATATGCATATAAATTCATATATGCATATATATACACATACATATGCATATATATATAAATACAGATATGCATATATATACACATACATATGCATATATATATATAAATACAGATATGCATATATATACATACATATATGTATATATGTACACACATATGCATATATATACACATACATGCATGTATATATACATACATATATATACACACATATATATATATATACACATGCACATATATATACAAATATATGCATATATACACACGCATATATATAGATACACATATATGCATGTATACACATACACATATATATATACACATACACATATATATATATACAAATACACATATATATACACATATATGCGTATATCCATGCACATATATGCATATATATATATATATATATATATACATACACATATATATATACATACACACACATATATATATATATATACATACAAATATGCATATATATGCATACACACACATATATATACACATACACATATGCATATATATACATACACACACATATATATACACATACACATATGTATATATCCATATATATATATATACACATACATGCATAGATATATATACATATGTATACATATATATACATGCATATATATATACACATACATGCATAGATATATATACATATATATACATATATATACACATATACACACATATATATACATATATGCATATATATACACATATATGCATATATATACACATATATATACATATATGCATATATATACACATATATGCATATATATACACATATATATACATATATGCATATATATACACATATATATACATATATGCATATATATACACATATATATACATATATGCATATATATACACATATATCCATATATATACACATATATCCATATATATACACATATATATACACATATGCATATATACACACATGCATGCATATATACACACATACAGGCATATATATATATACATATATGCATATATATTTATACATACACATATATGCATATATATATATCCACATATATGCATATATATTTATACATACACATATATGCATATATATATCCACATATATGCATATATATATCCACATATATGCATATATATATCCACATATATGCATATATATATATCCACATATATGCATATATATATATATATATATCCACATATATGCATATATATATATCCACATATATGCATATATATATATATATATATATCCACATATATGCATATATATATATCCACATATATGCATATATATATATATATATATATATATATATCCACATATCCACATATATGCATATATATATATATCCACATATATGCATATATATATATATCCACATATATGCATATATATATATATATCCAAATATATGCATATATATATCCACATATATGCATATATATATCCACATATATATATATATATATATATATATATATATATATATATATATATATCCACATATATATATATATATCCACATATATATATATATATATATATATCCACATATATATATATATATATATATATCCACATATATATATATATATATATCCACATATATATATATATATATCCATATATATATATATATATATATATATATATATATATATCCACATATATATATATATATCCACATATATATATATATATCCACATATATATATATATATCCATATATATATATATATCCACATATATATATCCACATATATATATATATCCACATATATATATCCACATATATATATATATATATCCACATATATATATATATCCACATATATATATATATCCACATATATATATATATATCCACATATATATATATCCACATATATATATATATCCACATATATATATATATCCACATAGATATATATATCCACATATATATATATATATATCCACATATATATATATATATCCACATATATATATATATATCCACATATATATATATATCCACATATATATATATATATATATATCCACATATATATATATATATCCACATATATATATATATCCACATATATATATATATCCACATATATATATATATCCACACATATATATATATATATATATCCACATATATATATATATATCCACATATATATATATATATCCACACATATATATATATATCCACACATATATATATATATATATATATATATCCACATATATATATATATATAATTCCCAAATGGTCACCCATTTGATACTAACCAGCCTCAACGTTACTTAACTCCGGTGATCTGACAAGAACCGGTGTGCCAGCGCGATTATGCCGTACACACACACACACACACACACGCAATAAACCTACATACACAGAATGACATAAAGCATTTCATACAAAACAGATATTGCTTACAATAATATACCTCAGCACTATTATCAAGGAAGAAATCTTTGCAGAAGAGGAAATACAAAATAGGAAATAAAACAGAACTATGTGAGAGTGTGTACGGAACACTGAGAGCGGCTGTGATCATAAACAAAAAAAAACTTCACACAACAATATATTAAATATATAATAGAAAAAGTGTTGTACACGAACAAAATTCTAATCAAATTGGAGGAAACTTAAAAAAATACAAATGTAAAAGATTTTAAAAGAAAAAGTTTTTTTTGTTTTTTTTTTAAGAAAAAAAAATCAAAGATGTCTGTCAACTTGAGTAACGGAATGGTTTTCTTTCCTTCAATTGCTTTTTGATTTGTTTCACGCCATCTTTTACTTCATTCCCTACCCCTCCCCTTCACAGCCCGAAGCAGCATCATATTTTTTGACAAGGGAGAACGGTAACAGAGGAATGGAAGAATAAAAGCGGCGACGACGAGTTCCCTGATTGTCGAAAAATGAAAATGTCAGAATAAACTATCATAAAAATTCATGGCACAAAATGGTTTCCTTCCTGGCGTGTTTGTCAGCTTCAATCGCACCGAAGAAGTCAAAGACACACACAGAGGCACACACGGATCGGACAGATTTCAGATACATATTAATAAAAAGATCCCCACAGATGCACATATGTTCCGATCTAGTCGGAAGATGCGTCCATCAAACCTGCGTATGTAATGACTAAAACAATAATTTGTACATTAAACATGACACGCAAACAAAAATGCTATTTCAAACTAAAGCATAAGGCAACAAAACGCTATTTTGAACTTAACAATGACAAAGGATAATTCTATTTCAAATCAAAACATAACAGAGTAACGAAAAGACAGAAGTGTAGCAACCAACGAAAATTATACTTCAGACTTAACTGGGAGTAAGGTGTAATATCTGTTTTTATGTTGCATTTCATTTTTCTCTCCTCAGTAGAGTAAGGATCCTTCTAGGCTGGGGAAAGTTTTGTAGAAAGAGATGCTTGGAAGAATCTAAATAATGTTCGGCTATTCAGCTTGTGTGTTCAGTTAACAAAATTTATATTTCAAACTGAAGTGTGACAGACACAACCTCGAATACAGATACGTGAATGCAGAACCAGCTGAGACACAAAAGATATTCTTAAGATGTGTCTATTCAACCTGTGCGTCCAGCAATGAAATGCTGTGTCAAACTTTAGTGTAACAAACCGATGAAAATGCTATTTCAAACGTGACCGACCGGCCGATCGATTGACAAAGATGAATCTAAAACGAACTACGCGTGACAGATCAACGGAGCTTCTCGCGGAGATAAACGTGTGAAAAAAAAAAAAAAAAAAAAAAACTGAAAACACACACACACCCAACAGATTACAGATAAGCTAATGGCAAAATCTGCCCAGATAGAGATGCACAAAAAAAAACTAAAACAACAATAACAAAATAGATACTAAAAAGAAAGCTTTTAAATCAAAAACACTCAGCGTTAGATTCTTAAATCAATGTTTCTCCACTGACACGTGCAGAAATAATGTGTATGTATTTTATATCGCAAGACATTTAAATATCCCCAAGCACAAAATGAAAGATGAAGTGCAGGGAAAGGGGGAGATACTTGCTTAGAATATGCCATGCTTATTATGCAGATGTAAGATAGAAAATATTATCTGCCATGCATTATATATATATATATATATATATATATATATATATATATATATATATATATATATATATATATATATATATATCTTTTATGTTCCCTTTACCTAAAAAGCAAGTATTTATTCAATGCAATCTTCTTGGCGTGATTGAAGGCTTTATCTTAAATGTTCACTCTCGTCAAAGAACGAGATAAAACGAAACAATTACTCACGTGAGAGATGTCAGGATAAAAGAAAAGAAAAAATGTCGCGAGAAATGACAAAATCATAATTATAAATCTATTATATTAATATTGTTGAACCTTTCTACGTCATTCTGTAAACTGTGAATAACGTTTTTTTTTGTTTTGTTTTTTTTTAATTTTCTTCTTATTTTTTTCTATCTGGTGATAGGATACCTTACTGGATTCCAGACATTCACCCACTATCTCAGACATCCCAACCGAGAGATCTTTTTTAAGATTCTAATCGCCCATTTAAGTGGAATTGTTTGAATCTCTCTTGCACTCCGGCATATTTTTACAGGTATTTTTAAATACTTTTTCATGAGTCCAGTTGCTCCTATAATAACTGGAATGATGGAAATCTGCCTAAGATTCCAGTTTCTTTTCATGTCGTGCATAAGATCTTTGTATTTAGTTATCTTTTTTCATCTCAGCTGCGTTTAACCATTGAGGACATTAACTTCTAAGGCTGCTTCTTTCCCTTGTCTCATGTCAGGTTTAACAGCCTCGTTTTCTAGGTACGTAGATGTAGGAATGTCAATCATAGTCGTTGGTGCATGACTTATTTCCAACTGTTCTTCCTGGTATATGTTCCCAGGACTTGCTGCTGCGTTCGAATCCTACAAATTCCCAAATGGAGATACTTACACACATAACATGTATAATTGCGTGTATGGATGAAAATGAAGATGGCTTAAAAAACATGGGAGCTAATTCAATTGTCTTTGTCAACTTTTAAAAAATGAAAATTATTTACAAAATATACGTGCAGTTAAGATTATATCACGATGAAAGGATCGGGTGCATTGCTAAAATCCAGCAGAATGCTGCTGATAAAAAATGGAGTCTATCTAATTTACATTTGATGCAGAATAGAAAAAGGTATTCCTCGCGTAAAATATTTCCGACAGGAATAATTCTATTAAAAAAATAAATAAATAAAAATTAAATAAAGCGAATTGCGTTTTTTTTTTTAAATTTATTTTTTTATTAGTATTTTATTTATTTATTTATTTATTTATTTTAACAACTAACGTTAAAAGATTGGATACACTAATGAAATCCAGTGGAATACTAAAAAATAAAAAAAGGACTAGAGAATCTGACTGTTACTTAAAACTCCAATTCAAGTTACCAGTTGCTTCTGGTGTGAAACCTTTTTTTTTTCTTTACTACTACTACTATTATTATTATTATTATTAGTAGTAGTAGTAGTAGTAGTAGTAGTAGTAGTAGTAGTATGATGATGATGATGATGATGAGGAAGATAAATCTAAGAAATTAAATTGACAGGCACAAAAATGAAAATACATTTTTTGTTAAATAAAAACAAAAACAATACTTAAAAGAGTAATAAAAGTGTCAAGGATTAACGCCACTATTTTCCCATTAAATAAACAAAAATATCACTGCTAAAACAAATAAAAGATTTTAATTTTAAAAATATTTTAATCCATAAGGAAGGAATGGGAAAAGGCAGAGGTGAATGAATAAAAGGAGATCAAATTTGGGGAGAAATTATGACGTTAGGGAAATATGTGTCAGAAAGCCCTCAAGTAAAGAAGAAAGTGTATGTATGGACCGTGATGTCTTTCAAATGTTTAGGTCTGCTAGCACCGGATTCCATTTTTGATTGCTTTGCACAGACCAAAGTAAGGTAGACACCTAAAAATTGATTAAATCAAAGTGGGGGGAGACGCCTAAAAATGGCATGGATCAAAGTGGGAGAGACACCTAAAAACGGCACAGACCAAAGTGAGGTAGACACCTAAAAATTGATTAAATCAAAGTGGGGGGAGACGCCTAAAAATGGCATGGATCAAAGTGGGAGAGACACCTAAAAACGGCACAGACCAAAGTGAGAGAGACACCTAAAAATGGTACAATATTGTTGAAAAAGACCAGAGAGCAGTACATCGGCAGAAACTTAAATAACAATAAATACAATAGTCCAAAAAGAAAACAAGTGAAAAATGCATGGGTCCCCCTGAGTGCACAGTGAACGAGGCATAAAAAATAACTAAGTTCAGCATTGAGCCCCCCCCCCCACATTTAGCCCCAAAAGTCACAAGGGGACGTTAAAATGAAGAAACGGTGCAGTTTTTGGCCATAACATATATAAATTTGAGTTTAACACCATACAAAAAAAAAAAAAAAAAATGACGAAGTCCCTTATTTGCCAACCCCCCATTTAACCCCAAAAGTCTCCAAGGCCTCAATATATTAAAATTTGAGTTCAGCACCAAAATAAACATACACAGAAAATTTTGCACAAATATGTTAAAACAGTCCCAAAAATGGAGTGTTTTTATTAGCTCTAAAAGAGACCCGGGGGCACACCCAAGAGTTATCGAAAAGTATAGACAAACAAAATTATATAGAAATCAGTTAGTTACAACTTTTCAGAAAGTTTTAGAAAAATCCAAAGCATTAATTTTTTAAATAAGCACAAAAGTGTCAATTTTAGCCATTTTAACCCGAAAGGCACCCCTGGGGGGGGGGGGGGGCTACCAGAGTTTCCAGGAAAATCCGTTCTGTTACTTTTATTCATATCATGTTTAATGTTTGTGCAAAATTTAAAAAATTCCAAAGCGTATTTATTGAGAAAAGTGCGGACAGACGAACGGACAATGATGAATTTACAGGTCTACCCTCCTTTTGTCGGGGGATAAAAAAAAAAAAATGAACAACTTATAAGATATAGAGAAAAGAAACGCGAGCTAAGAAAGCAGAAATCATTTTTCATTAAGATTAACTCAGTGTCTACAGTTTAAAGTTGCCTTTGCTCTGCTGAAAAATAAAAATGGCGGCTTAAAGATGGAGTCTGTAATCCATGGGTGCGTATATATATATATATATATATATATATATATATATATATATATATATATATATATATATATATATATATATATAAGGGAAAAATCCAAAAGAACTGATTGATTTAGAAAACTATTTACTCTTGACATTAAAGAAGTAAAGGCAAAGTGCTTGCGAATATTGAAACTGACATCCATTTAGAAAAAAAAAAAAAAAAATGCTGCCCTCCCTTTGCCGCAACCCTTGCGCCCGACCCTAGGCTTGCATATATTTGTAGGCAAGAGACCAACTGACACACAATGACTGATATTATTTGCCATTTTGACCTTTGAAAAAGAATAAAATAATAATATAAAGTCTGCTTCTTTCCCTTCAACGGAAGCCATAGATAATTATCTGCAAGCAATTCTAGGCCAAAAACAGGCATGAAATACGCCCGGGTTGATCAAAAAGGAAATATAAGGAAGAAGGAAGGAAGAAAAGGAAGAATGAAATAAGAAAGAAAGATAAGAAAGAAAGAAAAAAAGAGAAAAGATAGATAAGGAGAAGTGGAAAAAATCGAAAGAAATATGTTTTTAAACTGAAATTAAGAAAAAAGAGGAAAAAACAGAACAAAAAGGTATAGAAGGTATAGATAAATGGAGGAAAGAAAGAATAAGAGAAGAAAAGGTAAATAGGAAAAAAAAATGTATGAAAAAGAAAAAAGAAAGGAAACAAAAAATGAGAGAGAGAGAGAGAGAGAGTTAGTTTAAACTGCTCCCCTTACACACTATTCAGAGATTATATATCAAAATTGCAATGGTTATAATACAGCAGAATTGTGATTTGTTAGAAGTAACCTTTTCAGAGGGGGGGGGGGAAGAAGAAACAAATAGCAAGAAAAAGCAGGAGAAAGCCTGAGCAAAAGAGACGGAGAGAGTGAGTGGAAGAGAAATAGAGCGAAAAAAGACAAGTGTGTGTGTGTGTATATATATATATATATATATATATATATATATATATATATATATATTTATTTATCTTCCATCAGACTATCCATTAATGTGTAATCACCTTTTTCTTCACCATATTCCCTCTGCTTCACTTTTTTTGTTTTCAAGTAAGATCTTTGACTTACTTGTTGCTTCATCAAATACTTTTGCATGCAAAATCCGATCCCGCATTTTGCTAATTCCTACCCTCTGATGAGAAGGAAAGTATTTCTTCTAAACTCCGCGGATTAAGGACTATCCACTTATCTAGTGTTTCTTTTCAGATTAAATATGTTTTTAACTTATTTCAAAGTGTTTTTTAACATGTTTTATTAACTGTTTGCTCGTATTATAAGCTCTATTTCCTATTTGGTTTTATCGAGCTTTTACATCGGGCTGAGATAATTTTATAAATATTAATTCTTTAATATTTATAATATACTTTAATTTTATCATTTTGGTAAATTTAATTGTAATTTCTATTTTATTATATATATATATATATATATATATATATATATATATATATATATAGAGAGAGAGAGAGAGAGAGAGAGAGAGAGAGAGAGCGAGAGATAGATAGAAAGATCGAGGGGGTGCAGAAGCGTACGTAATTGGAAGCAAAGGTCAGAAATGGATTGTTGAAGAGTCAATCAGATGAAAAATAAGCACAAGATTAACTTGGCCGAACAAATATTTGATAAATTCTATCCAGAAGAATTGTCCATCTCCGAAGATGAAGAAGAAGAACCACGCTGATCTCTTTCCATCTCCAAACAACAATTTCCGGTTTGTTAACATGTCTGCCATTTTCTTTTTTACACAGACAATTCCAAACGGTATTATTAGACGGGAAGAAGACTTTAGTGTGGCCAACTGTAGACAAAGTCGCAAAAGGATATGAATTAGTCTCAAATGCTGATAAAGAAACTAAATCAAACGAATGGATAATGATCGATATCTGTGCTACGATGGGGAAAACATCGCTGGTCGGACTAAGAAGGTCAATTGATTGGAGCTCTCTATTTGCGAAAACACATTCAGTTCAAATAATCGGATGGTATGGGTAGATTTAGTCAGTCGGTTTCGTATCTAAACCAGCTTCTCGGTCATTTTAAGGGACGAGGATAAGAGATTTTATTAACAAGATCTTCCAAACCTTTATATATATATATATATATATATATATATATATATATATATATATATATATATATACTTCTCCACGAAAGCAAAATATGACAAAAGATCGTGTTTAATGGGGAGGAAAAGTCAGCACCCCCCCCAAAAAAAAACGGCGCACTCCAGCAGTTGCAAAAATTTTAATTGCCTTAGTATAGAAGAGTTTCCCCTACATTGACTAAGGACAAATTAACTTAAGTGTAGTATCAGAACAGATACTACACTTGAATTTTAGCCGAAAGGTCAGATTATATATATATATATATATATATATATATATATATATATATATATATATACATACACACACACAAACCGTACTTATCTAGTGTTGTTTGGGGCCATCTTAGTTTTTGATTTGTATTTATTTGCACATTTTTAAACTCGAGGTAGACAACTTCTATAATATTCTACAATTTGAAGTGAGTTATCCCTTTAATGTTTTTGTTTTTGTTAATATTTTTACGTTATTATTTTTTCAACAATTTTCATATTAATAGTCGTCTGGGGCAGACTAAATAATTTTTAAAAATAAATTGTAGTTAAGTATGTTTTTATAATGTGAATAATATGGTCCAACAATAAAAAAAAAATGAAGATTGACTGATAAGAAGTTTGATTTCTTTCAAACTCAAATGTTATCTTGTTTTGCCATTGAAAATCCGACAAGATAACTTTATATGTTAAATATACATACGTGCTTGTTTGTGTGAACAAAAGGATTTTAATCAGAGCACAAATGAACCATACTACTTGACTTTAAAATATAATTCAAGCAAAAACGGACATTTTAATTCAAAAGCACTCACGATATAGTAAACAAAATGTAAGCCATTTTGACACATTACACAAAAAGAAATGTTCGGCTACTTTTGACTAAAAATATTAATTCCTTCACCCTCAACTGGGCATTGTTCTACTAGGAGGGGGTCGCTTTTTTTGCCAATATTTTCGAAAGTCACACCCCCTTTTCGAGTTCCAGTTTGGCGATAGACGCAACAGCAAAGACGTCACGTTTTTTTTCACGTCCTTTTCCTCCTTCGCGGTACAGAAGCCTGCCTACTATCACTTTTTTTTGGGGGGGGGGTCAACACACAACCCCAAATACCCGGCAACGTCGGGCACACAGTCTAGTTAAACATAAACGTTATTTTTTTATTTTATTTTTATCATTTTTGTGGCCAAAAATAAGCGAATTCTTACCTTTAAGGTTCGCTTGATGAATCAACATATCATAGTTTCATAATTGGAAATCGTTTCATTGGAACAGTAAGATTATCGCGATTCGGGATCTTTTATTTATTCCTGATATTAATAGTATTATGCGTAGGCAAAGACGGCGAGTTTGAGGAAAAGGTTGTTGCCAGTTTGACAAAGGTGTATTTTGACAGGTGCCCTATTTGGCCATAAACAAAACCTACAGGATCGGTAATGGTGGCGGGGCACGGAATCAACTGTTGCTGTTCGACAGGCTTCCAAATGTCACAACAAATCGAAGCATTTTGCACCAATGGATTTGAGGTGATTTGTAATTTTGTTTGACATTTTTTGGTATGCATCTTAATCCCAATGTTTTTGTCTAATCGCAGAAATAGAAGAGAAGGTCATCAAGTTTACTTAGTAAAAATGAAAAGTCGGCACCTTGACGATTATATCAATTGGGTTAAAGACGACATTCCAGAACATTAAAATACACACATTAAAACCTTAATCCAAAAACAAAAGAAAGAAAAAAATAGAAAATGAATCCTTATTGATTAGTGCCTAAATTATTTTTCTTAAAATTACTGCTAAAAATATTTTGCAAATATTTTTTAGTTCAATAACTAATGATGGAACGATTATAATATTTTTCCAGATTCTGATTCAATTACCGATTCTGTTTAAATCTCCGATTCCAATACAATCACCGATTCTTTTCTAAATTTCCGATTCCAATACAATCACCGATTCTTTTCTAAATTTCCGATTCCAATACAATCACCGATTCTATTCTAAATTTCCAATACAATCACCGATTCTATTCTTAATTTCCGATTCCAATACAATCACCGATTCTATTCTAAATTTCCGATTCCAATACGATCACTGATTCTATTCTAAATTTCCGATTCCAATACAATCACCGATTCTATTCTAAATTTCCGATTCCAATACAATCACTGATTCTATTCTAAATTTTATAGATTTTCATACGTATACCGAGACATCGGTGTTGTCGGTACACATTAGACAGTAGGTGTAATATTTGAAGGACACTACAGGAAGGAAAATTTAAGTGCTAAATATTTGTCCAAAGACTTGGAACAATATTGCGAAACAGAACTATTTGGTGCATTAAAATCCAAAAAATCATCATCATCGTTAATAATAATAATAATAATAATTCCTTTTTTGAAACTAATATGCCCATTGGTTAAACTTACAACTGATATCGTACATATATAGGCAGTATATATATATATATATATATATATATATATATATATATATATATATATATATATATATATATAAAGTGCTGCGTCTATTGAGTAAAGTTGAATTAATTTGAAATAGGATGTTCTTGCTTTATCGTTTGTGCGAGAAATGGGCCTAGCTTTTTGTATTTATTCATTCCGACTATAGTTATCCTTTAAAAATAGTCAATTATCCGTCTGATCGTTAAAAAACCGCGCTTAGGTTTTAATTAGTTAAACAAAAAATGATAATTAAAAATCCAAAATGGAAAGGCTTAAACTAACCAATTATTTAATTTTAACGAATTGTTAAAAAGAACATGGCCGCGATTGGTAAAAGAAAAGATAAAATAAACCATAATGCTATGTAAAAATAAAAAGTAAATTAAGAATGCTGTAATAGGACAAAAAGTAACATTTCAGATCAAGAATCATTTGGATTAATTCCAAGGGAAATAGAACAGAATCAGGGTGGGAGTGGGGTTCATTGGGTAGATTAAATGTACCCAGTGAGGAACAAACTCACTAGACAGTAATAATAATATAGCTGCTTAAGTATAAACCTCAAAAAGCATGACGTTTATCTACGCTTAGCGCGATACCTTCATTCCTTTCATTATATATTTTAATTAAGAAAATCGCTAGTTCACTTCCACTTTCTTCAAGGGGGTCCTTGGATAGTGTGGGTGTCACGTGAGGTAGGAGGGGTCCAAGAGAACAACGAGTGGAAGAATGCGTTTGTGGTTAATACCGTCATCATTAGGCGTCCGGTAGACTAACAATTACACCTGGGGATATGTTGGCGTGAGGTGGGAGAGGAAAAGAAAATAGCACAAACACAATTGAAATCACTCCACCTCGCGTCGAGCGGTAAGTTGTCTTTTGTAACCACCCCCTTCTACACACACTTATACACTGCTCGTCAACCAGTCTATCTCCCCAACCTCTCACGTTGTTTTTTCTTTTCTTTTTTTACTTTTGGAGAGATAAAAAGAAAAAGGAACGAAACTCCGCTGTGACCCGTCGCACGTCTCAGGTGTTTGTCTCGGAACGTCCGTGTTGGCAGGTGGGGGTTGTGTAGAACCCGACGCCCACTAGACAACCACTATCTTCCACCCTCTTCCGTTTCACGGGCCAGACAACAAAAATACTCATCACATGGTCACATTTCAGAAGCGTCTTCAAATAGTAGTTTTAGAGTCTCGTTACACGGGCAGTAATTAAGCGAACATGAAATCATGGGCTTCTCAATCATTCACAACCTAAAAAGCTAAACATATTGGCCATGGGGGGAGGGAGTGAGATAAGAATTAGGGAAAAAGGAAAAACATAATAATAATAAGTCACCCCACACACCAAAAATGTAGTGTAGATATAAATTGGGGTTACACCAAATAATCGAGGAGGATCAAGGAGGATAAGTACGGCACAATCACGTTGACACACCGGTTCTCGTCAGATCACCGAAGTTAAGCAACGTTGAGCCTGGCCAGTACCAGATGGGTGACCATTTGGGAAGGCTAGGCGTTGTATGTACCTTCTGGGAAGGTTGGGCGTCGGGCCAGCACCCTCACCTTATAAAAAAAACTCCTCGCTACAAAAACATCTACAAAAAGTTGTAGATGGCCTATGCCCCTCCAGGGGCTCAAGGGCTATGGATGGATGGATCAAGGAGGATGGAAAGACCAAGGAGAGAAAGCACTAACAAGATGACTAACTGGGTGAGTGTGAAGAAGACTGGGATCTTGTGGAGACTTATTGCCACTCAAATTCTAGTGAAGACCAATAGTCGCTGCCAACAAGAAATCGGCTGTGAACGGCTGTTGCAATGACGCAGGTTGATTTGCAAGGGTTATCGAGAGAGATGAAGAGTACTGGGACTCTGGGAAGACCTGTTGTCACTCAGACTTCAGGGAATACAATAAGTTCTTCTTAAATAGAAATCTTTGATGATGGCCCGTGTAAAAACTCCTAGTGGGTTAAGCAACAACAATGATGATGACGATGATGATGAAAAAAGAGAGAAGAGGGTAACAAGAAGAACGAGCGGGTGTTATATAATAAAAAGCGTGGTTGAAGAACAAGCTGGAGGGAAACAGAGGGAAGGAGGACAAGGAGGAGTATAATAGGAAGAAACGAAAGAAGAAAGATTAATAGAAAAACAAGTGCGAGGAATGGAAGAAACAAATGAAAATAAGGAAAAAGGACAAAGAAGATCATAGAAGAAAAATGAAGAGGGAAAGAAACGGAGAAAATTGAAAACGGAGGACAAAGTGAGGAAGAGAGGGGTGGTCAAGAAGAAAGAAACGCCTCCTATGCGTATTTATATTTGTGTAGTACGCATAGATTTGGTTTCTTTTATATGCCAAGTGCTATAATTATGGGCATCAATTGTAACGGCCATTTTGTGCCGTTAACAATGGAAGATAATTTTTGCTTGCAAACCAGTTTGACACGAAAAAGAAAACCCATGCGACCTAACAAACGAAAAACGCGTGCATATGTGAGAGTGAATGAGAGAGGGGGGGAGGGTGTGTTTTGACAGCAATATATACTTAGGGTAGTATCATTATAAACCCCGAACCACTTCAATATACAATATTTACTTATTTATTTTATGGAACTCGCTACAGACAAGCCATGAAGTCACTGGGTGTAAGGAGTTATAAAATACTTCAATGTACAAAAATAAAAAAAGTCAACGATAAGTGTTATATGGATTGATTTCAACAGAAAAACAGCAATTATTTCTCGTTTGTTTGAAACATCGCTCATGAAATGTGAGGACTAAAGAAAAAAATAAGGGTAAGCGAGAGTTACGAAACTACTGAAAGTGAATCCAAGGTCTACTTTCTATTGTCGACGAAGCTGCAATGTTTTGAGATTCGATGAGTAGAGGGACAGATGAGCATTTTTAACGGCCATAAGCGAAGTTGTTTTTTGTCTAGTTTTTAATTTGATTCTTATGTTAATTATAATTTTGAGCTATGATTTGAACTAATTTATTATCTAGGGGAAAGGGTTTATATATATATATATATATATATATATATATATATATATATATATATATATATATATATATATATATATTTAGAATGTGAAATGATAAATTCTACAGTCAACAACGCTGCCACTCACACGAGTCATGCAAGGCAGCAATATATACTTTTTATTTGTGTTACATAAGCACTTATATGTCGCCACATATTCATGAGCATGTTTCAGTTAGCCAATTACAAGTAACTACAAAACTCTTCAGACGATATTGCTTAGACAAAAGTAGAGTCCGTAACCTTAAGCACTCTTGTATTAACCGCGTTAAAACTTCATTAGTTGCTTCACCAATATCTGAAAAATATTAGCTTAGAATTATATATATATATATATATATATATATATATATATATATATATATATATATATATGTCAGTGAAGACACAAAGCTGTATACACGTACATAGTATATATTGAGCAGTCTAACGCTGTGTTAGAAACTATAGACCGTGTTGAGTATGCAGTAACACACAAATAAGAACTTAGTCAACTTGAATAGGCTTAAAGAGATATCAACGGACATAGAAATAACGGCGTAAAACGTTTAAATATAATCAGTTATGCAATCTCTTATATCAAGAAAAGTTGCATTTCTGTCTGTATGTTTTGCTAAAACTAAAAAACCACGAAAGATACTGACAAACGTTACATATTACAACTGGATATTAAAAAAAAACAAAAAAAAACTAATAAATGTTCTAAAAATAACACTGAAACTAAATTAAAAAAAAGGTCGGCTGCTAATAGTTACTTTCGTTTTTTTGTTTTTTTTCTAGTATTTTGTACCATTTGGGGTTCAGAGATAAATGGGGAGCGTGTATGTTCAGAAAGTGACATAATGGTGATTATCTAGAGTGGGTGATAGAAAGAAAGTAAATTTGAAAAGAAAACATTCTATAACTTTTAGTTTCTCATTGATGCTACCGGACAATGCCAAGCACCCCTGCTAGACATAGCTGAGAAAGATGACACTAGGCGACTTTTGCTAATATATATATATATATATATATATATATATATATGTACATATACATATATATATATACACACACATATATACATATATATATATACACATACATACATATATACAGGCACACAGATATAGGCAAATTTGATTTTCTACAATAAGTAATAAATACATGTCAGAAGTTGGCGTCTGCTTATAAATCCTCCCCCATGATTGAATATTTACAACAACGATTTATCACCCAGCTTTTGGCATGAAACCATAAACGTTGTTCTGACGATGTTACGAACACGACAAAGAATCAAATCTGCGAGGAATCGAAAACGTGTATAACAGACGTACGGCATGGCATGCTCGCTATTCCCAAGATATTGGAGAAAGGAAAGGAACGGAGGAATATCCACAGAGTAACAACGCTGTAAATACCGACGTAATGATAAAAGAAAACCCCTTCTTCATCCAATATAGATCTGCAATTTTAAAGTATGTCCCACCGGAAGCGTCATAAATTTTGATATAGATTTAAAAAATACCAATAGATGCTGCTTTATGTTTTTTCTATTTTCCCTCCGCTGCGTTAGCAGAGAGTGTGGCTAGTATTTCTATCAGAGGATGACGAGTTCTACCTCTTTATGTATTAGTCATAAATGATATTTACATTGAGCTTAACATTTTACTGCATTACCGATCATCGGAAATTTACCTATGTTTAAAGTCTGGTGTTAATCGAAAAGTATTTACACACGTGGAATTCGACATCACGTGTATAAATACTGTGTACTTCTTCCGGTTCATACTCGATTTTTGAAGTGAAAGATGAGTCAGGTCAGTCGTTGATGCCGCGAAACTGCAGTAAAATATGAAGTCAAACAATATTATTGATATCGCTTTATATGATAAGATATCGAAGACTTTGTACAAGATTTGTCATCTTGATTCGGTTCCCCTCCTCCTTCTCTTCTATTCAGTTATTGTAAAAATTATATTTCTGTAATAAATCTCATAGGGAGTTACTTTCTAATCACATGTATGTATATCATACCAATAAAATAAACATTTTTGTAATTTTGCATTTAAGTATAGATATTAATAACACAATGTTCATTTAAATCGCTCGATAATGCAATTACACACACATTATATATATATATATATATATATATATATATATATATATATATATATAAGCTGTGTGTGTGTGTGAGTGTGTGTGTGTGTGTGTATGGTCGGTCACGAATAGGCTCCCATATGGTTGCCTATTTTAAAAAACTGATTACATATAATGATAGAAGATGTATCGAGACACAGAAATGGATATGTTTGATCTAGAAGAACGGTGGTTCATTAAAATTGCGGGGTCCACAAAGTATGGAAATAAAAAATTATAAATAAATAAAAACGTTTACAATGGTTTTCGATATAGATGTACATGATAATACTTTTATAAGTATGTTTTAACTTAAATAGGGATGGTACAATAAAATTGTGGGGTCTGCGTCCGCGGCTAGCCTCCATAGAATGGAAATAGGCACAAACTTTAATAAAGACTTTTCATATCTACCTGCGTAAGTATATTTTGATAATTATGTTTCAGTTTGAAGAAATATGGTATAATAAAATTATGGGGTGTTTGTTCGCACCTGACCTTCATAGAATGGAAACATGTCACAAAGTTTAACAAGGTTTTTTTTAATATAGATCCACAGAATATTGTGATAAGTGTTTCAGTGTGAACAGGTATGGTATAATAAATTATGAGGTTTATCTATTTAATTTTTAACTTTCATCAGATTTTGCTTTAGTTTTGATACCCCCAAATTCAACCCAAATTTACAACCCTTCCTTTTCATAACCTATGATACTTTCATAAACCAGAGTCCATTTTCTGTAAGCTGTTTTTGAACCCAGTCAACGACGGGTACTTTTGCTAGTATATATATATATATATATATATATATATATATATATAAGAGCAAATAGTTAATAAAACATGTTAAAAAACACTTTGAAAAAGAGTTAAAAACATATTTAATCTGAAAAGGAAACACACACACACACACACACACACACACACACATATATATATATATATATATATATATATATATATATATATATATATATATATATATATATATATATATATCCGCTTATCTCAGCTTTGTTTCCAGTCTTTCTGAACCTCCACTTGCCATTGGTATTTAATAACGCTGACTGGAGAGAGATGTGATTGGAGATTGTGCAACACTTGCCACAAAAATTACATCGACAGACACTCATTCAGTGGGTATCCATATTCTGTCAAGACTGAAGGAAGCTACTATATAATGACACTGAATAAGACCGAAGGATCGGTCGAAAATTATGTGCTTCTGAAAGAAACGTTTTCGTTTTTTTTGACATTTTGTATTCCTACACGTCAACAAATCGAAAAAAATTCAGAAAAGATATAAACATTTATATATTTTTCGCATTGATTTATATATATATATATATATATATATATATATCATCCACATACAGTACTATTTCGCTGTTTCACAGCTCATCAGTGCAGCTAGACAAGCAACTACCTCAATATATATATATATATATATATATATATATATATATATATATATATATATATATATTAGAATATACCACTTAACTACGAACAGCTACGCATTTTTATACTCATTGAAAGAAGTTTCAGCTTGATAAACTAAACGTGTACAAAATTGTTTTGACCCTTTACTGATATTTTTATATATTGTTCACTGCAGTATTTTTATTTCATCATTCTTATATCAGTAAAGGTCTGAAACAATTGTACGCATATATAGTTAATAAAGCTGAAGATTTGGAGATTAATATGAAAATGCGTGTCTGTTCCTAGTGAAGCGACATGTTATGAAAGTGTGTGTATGCGTGTGTGTGTGTGTGTGTGTGCGCGCGCACGCGCATGCGAGTATGAGTAATGGCGATGGACTGAATACGGTGAAATTTAATACAAAACAGAATGAAACATGATGGTTTGTTCTCTACGCAAATAGCCATTTTTCTGAATTCATTCCAATTTTGAAAGGCAACAAAGAAATGTCCAACTCAAACGAGAGAAAATAAAAAAACAAGACTAATGTTAGAAAGAATCACCAAAAATAGCAAACAAAAAATACTTTTCTTCATCTCTCAATAAAAAGAAAACGTATACGTAAACGGTATATTTTTATCTTTCAATTATAATGGAGTTAATATTTGCTTGTTTACTAGTTGGTATGTATGTATGTATGTATGTATGTATGTATGTATGTATGTATGTATGTATGTATGCAACTGGTTTCTACAAATGTCTTAACAAAGGCGGTGTTTTTCTTCCTTTCTTTGAGAGAGAGAGAGAGAGAGAGAGAGAGAGAGAGAGAGAGAGATTATATACAAAAGTTTTTACTGGCGTGCGCGCACACACGCACGTATATAATTATTATTTCACGTATTCATAGAAACTTTTCCAGCAGATATATTTTATGTATCGACACTAAGTATTTTAAGTGTTTAATACATGAGTAGCGCTATGTAGTTATGAAAATACATTTCCTATGAGGATGAAACAGAAGATTCTGGGTAGCTTAATTGTCATATATTTTCGTGTGTGTGTGTGTGTGTGTGTGTGTGTGTGTGCCCGCGTGCGCGCGCAAACATGAAGACACGTATATAAACCACTCCTATTTATAAATGAACTTTCTCGCCGTAGATATATACAGAATGATATAATACCATTTCAAAACCTGAAAGCAAATAAAACAAATGGGGGGGGGGTCTACTGGAGGGGGGAGAGACAGACAGACAAACAGACAGACAGAGACGGAAAGCGAGCTTGCTGTAGAAAATGAAAGTAGGGCGGCGAAGAAAGAGAACCATAAAAAAAAAAACAAAAAAAAAAACAGAATCGATACCGTCATTATTGCGTAGACCAACGTTAATAAAAATCAATCAAGGAAAAAAATGTTCTATTGCACAGTGAATAAAAGCGCGGGAATTTGTGTTCGGAGAATGATGATGAAACGTGGAGGTGAGAGGGTGAAGATACATTAAACAAAAAAGCAATAAAACAAAAACAAAAAAAGAGAGAGAGAGAGAGAAAACCAACATTGAAAAAGATACAGATTGATGAGTGATAAAATTACAGGGCAGATGAAGATGCAAGGCTATTATTATTTTTTCTTCCTTTTGTGATTGTTCTGCGTCCACTCCCACCGTGCTTCCTCCGTTCTTTTTTATTAACCTCAAGTGGCAGGAAGTAATTATATTTTGGCTTTGTGATCAAAGCAAATATCTTAGTGTAATGAACATTAGAGTCACACACACACACACACACACACACACACACACACACACACACACACACACACACACACACACACACACACAACATAGTGAAAGATGTTTGGTTAATAAGCAGGTGCACGCCAAGGTAACGACGTCGAAATATTCTTGTTCGCCAATCTTATCAGAACTTAATGAGTCGAAATAATCCTTACTTTAAGGGCAACCAATGAACCGGCTGACAATCGTTTTATAACGGCCAAACCAGTCCAATTCTTCTGGTTTAGATGACAATCTGATTATTGAAATTCACTGCATCTCTATCCATCCACGTGACTAAGATTCTAAAAATGGTGTTGAACGAAAAGAGAATGGAAGATGATTAAGGTGAAACAAAACTATTTGAATCAAGATTTACATTTCCAGCATTTGATAAAAATCAGGTCATATTTTTTGTACTCTTCGTAGTTATTCAAAGCTCAACGTGTGTAATGCTGTTTCTCGTCTGAAAGCTGTTTTTCATTCTGTATTATGCTGTGTGTAGGACACAAATGAGAAATAAAAACCAATCGAATATTCTATTAAAATATATATACATATATATTTTAATATTATTTTTTATGTAAATACAGTCATATCTTGCTACGATGTGATGACCGTTGTAATCATATTAGATATCATCAAGCAAGAAAATTTAAGGTACAAAAATTAAAAAGGTTCCAGACTTTTTCAAATTTTGAAGAGAAATAATTTGCCATGACTGGCAATGGGCAAAACTTTATATATATATATATATATATATATATATATATATATATATATATATATATATATATATATATATATATAAAGACAAATGACTTAAAAGAAAGAATGACTTTATTTTCTGTTGGCAATGTTGCAACTGACGAAAATGAAGTGGTATTATTGAAGACAGATCATGTAATTAACTGATTACGATTTGATTATGGTTTTGAATTTTTTTATACTCGCATCTGCGTAAGGAAAATAAGGTGAGCGTAAAAAGAAAAATTTGAAAAAAAAAAAAAATGAAATTGATTGCTACAAAAGAAGAAAAGAAGAGATAATTACTTTGCTGTGTTTGACTAAATATAACCATGATGAGACTAGGCTAAAGAAACTAGGAGATATTGGCACTTAATTTTCCAATATTTTGAGGATGGTGGAGATAATGGGTAGATAGCATTAGACGGAAAAAAAAGATAGGTGTTTATTAGAAGAAGGAAACTATGGCAAAGAGAAAGGGAGATAGACTGTAGATATTTATGACATTGCTAAAGAGATATTTTAAGAGACTTGACAAATGGATAGGACAGAGAGTGTGGGAGTAAGAAGGGATTGGTGAGAGATGTAGAAAAAAGATGGCGATCAGTGAGAGAGAGGAAAAATAGAGAGAAGGGAGTAAAGGAAGAAGAGAGAGAAGGAGGTAGAGGAAAAAGAGAGAGAAGGGGGTAGAGGAAAGAGAGAGAGAAGGGGGTAGAGGAAAAAGAGAGAGAAGGGGGTAGAGGAAAAAGAGAGAAGGGGGTAGAGGAAAAAGAGAGAAGGCGGCAGAGGAAGAATTGAGAGAAGGCGGTAGAGGAAGAATAGAGAGAAGGCGGTAGAGGAAGAATGGAAAGGAGGTAAAGGAAGAATAGAGAGGAGGAGGTAAAGGAAGAATAGAGAGGAGGGGGTAAAGGAAGAATAGACAGGAGGAGGTAAAGGAAGAATAGACAGGAGGAGGTAGTGAGAGAATAGAGAAGGGGGGAGGTATAGAGAATAGATAGAAGAGTAGAGAGAATGAGGTTAGAGAAAGAACAGAGAGGGGAGGAGGAGGTTACAAGAACAAAAAAGGCTGAGAAAGAGGAGGAAGAGTGAACAGAGGTAGACGGGGCGTAAAGATACAGAAATTCGTCCCCAACGACCGTGTAAACATTTGCAAGAAATAATCCCAAGATAAAGAGTTATTTTTGATTTCTAGGAGCACCTTGAAAAGAGTCTGAATCGATAAAACCCCAAAAGCAAAAGAGGAAAAGAACAGATTGGAGACCAGCAGGAAAAAGAGAATGAAAGAGAAAGGGGGAGGAAAGAAAGCGATATACACTTTCATTCCCTCATTTCCAATCAAAGGAAAACAGCAACGGCGTTAATAAGACGAGTGTAACAGATTTGTCTGCGGAATCGATAGACGCTAAACATTCTGACATAAGAATCTCGCGCCCCGGTTCTCAATTTTATGACTCCTCCTCCCCCGTTAAAATGGCGCGAGGAGAGCCAAAAGAAAAACAAAGAATGATTTTTGTTTGAAGTGAGAATTCCGATTTTCTTACTGGCGCCATTAAGAGAGAAGAAAAACAATACACACAACCTCCGACTCCGCCACCTTATAATCGATCGTTGACAACCGCCCCCACCCCGAAGAAAAATCAAAAGAGGAAAAGAAAAAATAAGAAGTTTGGTTTGTCTGTTTAATGGAAAACCCATCCCCTTTTGGGTTATTTAAGGCTATAACGCAATAATGATTGAAGTAAATAATTCATTGTACACAATTAATTGAACACAAGTTGCCATTTTTTACACGACGTTGAATAGAATTCCGGATTCATACTTTTCCCAACACTATCAGTAAGTGACCATAATAGATTAGATGGAATTTGAATTCGACATTTTCAATTTCTTGGTTCGCATAGGTCAGAATGAAGTTTAAAAAAAAAAAAAGAGTAGGAGGCCTACCAGTGTACATGTGGCTTATTATTTCTTTATAAAATAGATTTTTTATTATCTTATTCGCATTGAAATCAGGACTTGTCAAGAAAAAAAAAACGAAAACAAAAACCTTAAATAAGGTTACTCAAAAGACCGAAAATAATTCATATATAAGAAATTTTACACATTAATTTCGACTAAATGAGAATGATTGCACCGAAACAAATGGACCAGCAGCTGCAAGTCTAAAATATTATAGATAGTTCTTTTCGTAAAAGAAAAAATAAGCATAGGAACTTAAAAATAAAGAATGCCGTTTAAATTCCCATAAAACAAAATTAAACCTATCACAAACTTAGCATTTGCATAAGTCGACTTCTAAAAAGTCTACAACTACAAAAGAGAATTAAACTGTAAAAGGATGAAAAAAAAAAAAAAAAAAAAAAAAAAAAAACAACAACTAAAGTTGTTAAATAGTAATACGGGATCATCAGCTGTCTACCATGTACCTGTTTACAATTAATCGGAATCGATATCGGAAAAATGTGATTTTTTTCCGATGCCAAAAACGATCCCTTTAATTATATTTTTTTATTTGGTTTTGTTTTTAAAAAATCTTCCACTGCTTGTAGTACTAGTAGTAGTAGTAGTAGTAGTAGTAGTAGTAGTAGTAGTAATAATAATTATATATATATATATATATATATATATATACACACGCACACACACCGATTTAGTTGAACGTTATTTAAATGGTTCACTTTCAGTCTCGAACGAACACAATAGATATTCTCTATAAATGTGGCATATACGGAGAGTTTATATGAAAGCAACGGTATTGCAATCCTCAACCACTCCTCTGCTGAAACAACATTGTTCGAGTTGGCCTTGTGCCTAGTTTATATTTATGTTTTTAGCAAATACATAATTCTAAGAGTAGTATCCGTTCTGTCCTCATTGTGTCGAAAGATACCCTTGCGAGAGAGAATTTTTTTGTCCCGAATCTAGAATGGCCGAACTGGATTTATTGATCTGGTGGCTAACTTTGATAACAAAGGACAGGTATTTTAGCTTAGTAACTGACGAAGAAAAAGGCGAGGAAAAGAAAATAAATTAAAGGAAATAGATCCGCCGTGAAAACATGTCAATCCTGTAGCAACAAGCGTATAAGAAGGACAATGGTTTTCATGTTGACTCATCGTTAAACAATTAATGAAGGAAAATCAAAACAAGAACGAAAAGAACGGTTCTCAAACATTGGTGAAATCGTTAGATGAAGACAAGAAAACGGAGCAACACTCGAAACATTTGGAGAAAGAGTAGAATAAAAACTGTAAAAGAGGATAAACAACATCAGATTAAAGCGAGTCAGGAAATCTGTTCACATTCGGTTCATTTCCGCTTACTCATTAGTAAACAACGCTGTTCATAAGAACAAAACGGAAATTGAAAAACGCATTCGGAAAAAAAAAAGTCGTCGTCGTAGTAGTAGTATGATCTATATATTAATACCGTAGTACCTACGTACATGTGTCACGGTTTCGAGATTATAAATTATTCGATCGGGAGATCCTATTAATTAAAAAGTAGGATAGAAGGTGATAACATACTACGAACATTAATTAATTAGTATATACATACGCTAATTTGATGTTCGTAGTATGTTATCCCGTTCTATCCTCCTCTTTAGTAAATAAGATCTCCCGATCACCGAAAACGGAATAAAAAAAAAAATTTTTTAACTGATTTTGATACTTGAAACTTAAATATACCTTCTTGATCTTTTGGCTAGGATCCAAGCGTAGTATATGTTCTGTCTAAAGATGGTATGATATCGTGATGTTTCCGTTCATCCATCCAATGGAAATATATCATAGACTCCTACACGGATATTGGAGATAAACCGTAATAACTAGATATATTCTGACACTACATTAACCGGATTACTTATATAAATACTTTTACAATTTTTAACAAAAGGACGACGATAATATCGCGATTCCTATTCACGCTACACGTCCACAGAATGCCAAGCAGCAATATATTACATATGAAAGACGCCGTTAGTACTAAATTAATATCGCTGTTATTATCTACGTACCATAAGTAGGTATTAATCTCCCTCCCACCTGGGGGGGGACACAAGGTCGAAAGATGAGCAGAATCAAGTCACCGCTCTTAAAGAAAGAGCACTTTAGGCCCTGCAAAAAGGAAAAAAAAAAAATACCCGAGTTGGCCGCTGGCATTCTTCGATGAGAGCTTCTCAGGCAATGAGCAATAAACTTGCTTCACCCGAAAGAAAAGAGGTAAGACTTGAAAGGATGAATCTCCTAGGGCTACCGAAAATTGATGCCTCAGCCCATTAAATAAAAATGATCCGGTTTCTGCCAGAATGATTACAACCCAATCGCGCAACATCAATCGCAACTGAACGCCTAATGAATAGCTCAAGTGTACAATTGGTACCATAAGTAATACCATCGTGATTTGTTTTATTATTCTTAAAATATAAGTATGCGTTTGTCTATTATAAACGCCATTTATTTAGCTAGAGCGACCCGAAAGTCTTATGTGTAAAAGCAATAACAATAATAAAACAAACACACACACACACACACACACACACACACACACACACACACACAAATAAAGCTTCGAAAAAACATCAAACAAGCCATAGTCTCGTACTATTTTGTACAACGAAAATGGTGGCGTTCATGAGAGATCTTTACGTGTTTTATAATGCCAATTAAAGTTTATTTTCTATTGCAATAAGACGTTTTCTTCTACAGTTCTAGTTCAACTGTTCTCAAAATAAACAAACGGAACACAAAGCATTTGTTTTGTATTGCTGTTGTATTATTTGTTACTCTAGTGTTCATACGTATCTTCTCGATGTGCGGAAGTATCAATGAAAGTGAATAACTATAAAGTTAACCAATTCTATAAGTCTGTGTGCGTGTGTGTGTGTGTGTGTGTGTGAGAGAGAGAGACAGAGAGAGAGAGAGAGAGAGAGAGAGAGAGAGAGTTCCTCATAAGTTCCGAAACGACTGAGCCTATCTTTTGCGAATTTCACAGAAGCTAATTTATATTTCTGACAGTGTTCTTAGATATGCTTTTACAGAAAGTAATCTGATAAGCATCGAAAATCGAAAAATAATCCGATTTATAAAAACAATCTTTCCTTTCTTATAGATAAAAAGAATTTTTACACGGGAACATTTTACGTTACATCGGTGTAACCTTGGCCGGTGTAACGTAAAATATTCCCCTGTAAAAAATTCTTCTTTTTCTTTTTTAAATCTATTTTTAAGATCGTCAAGCCCAAATATCAGGTGACGTGATATTGTAAACAAACACATACGGAATTTAATGACCGACATTATCATTTCCCCCCACCCCGAATTAGTCCGCGGGCAAATCATTCCTGTGATATATAATATTCAATAGAGGATTGATAGTACATACGCAATCTCCATAAATTAAGATATCATGTTTAAGCGTATTGTACGGCCGGCAACGCCAGGTGTCCAGCTTTATATATATATATATATATATATATATATATATATATATATATATATATATATATATATATATATACACACTAGCAAAAGTACCCGTCGTGGACTGGGTTCAAAAACAGCCTACAGAAAATGGACACTGATTTATGAAAGTATGATAGATTATGAAAAGGAAGGGTTGTAAAGAGATAGCTTCGAATTTGGCGGTATCAAAACCAAAGCAAAATATGATGAAAGTAAAAATAAAATAGATAAAACCCATAATTTATTATACCATACCTGTTCACACTGAAACACTTATTAAAATATTCTGTGGATCTATATAAAAAAAAAACCTTGTTAAACTTTGCCACATATTTCCATTCTATGGAGGTCACCCCATAATTTTATTATACCATATTTCTTCAAACTGAAACATAATTATCAAAGTATACTTACGCAGATAGATATGAAAAGTCTTTATTAAAGTTTGCGCCTATTTCCATTCTATGAAGGCCAGGCGCGAACGCAGGCCCCACAATTTTATTATACCATTCCCATTTAAGTTAAAACATACTTATCAAAGTATTATTATGTACATATATATCAGAAACACTTGTAAACGTTTTTTTTATTTTTTTATTTCCATACTTTGTGGACCAGGCGCATACGCAGACCCCACAATTTTAATGAATCGTCATTATGCCAGATCAAACATACCCATTCCTGTGTCTCGATACATCTTCTATCATTATATGTGATCGGTTTTCTATAATAGTTAACCATATAGGAGCCTATTCGTGACCAGACACACACACACACAGACGTTCAGCTTTATATATATACTAGCGAGGGGTACCCGGCGTTGCCCGGATGTTTGGAGGTGTGTGTGAAATCTCCGAGGGGGGGGGTTAAAAATTAAAAAAATGTTTTGATAGGTAAGTATGAGGATCGAACCCGAACCGTTGAGGCAAAGTTGTAAATTAAAGTGTGAAAAAAAAAAGAGTGCGACGGTTTTAACCATTGGGCCACCGCGAGATGCTAACGGAAACACGGTTGGATTTATTTAATTACTTGGATTTGGCAGGTGCACGTTTTAATGACTTAATGAGGTCAAGTTTGACTGCGGGATAGTATTTCATTTACTGCGGGAACGCTTTTTTTTTTTTTTTTTTTTAATTTTTATTTTTCCCAATATGTTATAGGAAAAAGACCAACCCACATGCGGCGAGCGACAAATGTTGAATATTTATCTTCCCGAAGTCGAGAAAATTAAATAGACAGGCGAACTTCGTTGTTAACTCTGAGATATTATGATTTATATGTGATATAAAATGTTTTAAAAAGTTGTGAACCGACTGACCGCTTCTCTGAAAAAAGCCTTTTGTATATATATACACAAAAAGCGAACACACATACAAACATACATACATTTTCGCTTTTATATATATACTAGCGAGGGGTACCCTGCGTTGCCCGAGTGTTTGTATGTGTGTGTGTGTGTGTGTGTGTGTGTGTGTGTGTGAAAAAAACCCGAAATGTGAAAAAAAAACAGGTGCCCGTGAAAATAAAACGAAGCCTTGACGACGCGCAATTGGAAAATAGTAAAGTGTGGAAAAAACAGGTGCGCCTTTTTTATTGACGTGACGGCGATAGCTATTCAGCAGTTAGCATTTTGTGCGGGACAGTTTTTAATGAGGTCAATAAATCGGTTTGTTTGTTTTTAAAAACCCGCTCCCTGTTTATTAGGGGGAGCGTCTCGTCTCGAAATAAAAGCTACCGTCTGATATGACGAAGTCGACATTGACAAAACGTTACTTAGCTCTAGAGACTATTGGCTTTTGGCCAGTGATTAGAGTAGAGCTTCGCTTTTTTTTTATACCGAAAACCGAATGTAACGCGTGCCGATGCGGGAAATGTCGAATAATTAACGTTTGAAAGTCAATAAAATTAAATAGACAGGCGAGCTCCGTGGTTAACTGTGAGATATTACAATTTATAGATGATATAAAAAGTTTTAAGAAGTTGTGAATCGAGCGAGCGCTTCTCTGAAAGAAGCCTTTTGTGGATATTGAGGAAAAGCGTACATACATACATACATTTTCGCTTATATATATATATATATATATATATATATATATATATATATATATATATATATATATATATATATATATATATACTACTGCGTTGTTCTTTCATTGTCTTATTATTCTTTAAGTCAACTGAATCCAGGACCTGTGTTTTCTTTTTCTGTACTATTTGTTCCTTTATTATTCAAGCAACCCTTCTCGATGTGTGACATTATCAATGAAAGTCAATAAACACATTCCATTATTCTATGACGTGTTCTATACTTTTGCTATTCTTAATGAATCCATGACATGCATTTTGTATTGCTGTACGTCTTGTGTTCCTATTGTTACGTGTTAGTAAAGATAACGAGACCTTTGGACCAGCCTGTATGTTCAGAATGAACAGGTAATCCGCTAGGTATTGCTCATTCGATCCAAGTACAGAAAACGCGCATGAATACCGAACTGATTCGTCCTTTCAATTCTTTCAAATGTTCCGTTTCGGTTCCTAACGGGTATTTAATAAATTTGTCGCCATTCAATTCATTCCAACAGAAAAAATAAAAAATAAAAAACATTATGGAACAACAAAAAATGTCCCGAAAGTGAACATCTATATATAATAGTAAAACTGATAGTCTTGCTAGGTTTATTGTTTTCAAATTGAATGCATTAAATAAGAGAAGCGAGTTAAATGAGAAGTGTCGGGAGAAGGGGCGAATGGAACGAGAGGTGATGGGAGAAGGGACGAATCAGACGAAAGGTGATGGGAGAAGGGGCGAATGAGACGAAAGGTGATGGGAGAAGGGGCGAATGGAACAAGAGGTGATGGGAGAAGGGACGAATGGAACGATAGGTGATGGGAGAAGGGGCGAATGGAACGAGAGGTGATGGGAGAAGGGACGAATGGAACGAGAGGTGATGGGAGAAGGGACGAATGGAACGAGAGGTGATGGGAGAAGGGACGAATCAGACGAAAGGTGATGGGAGAAGGGGCGAATGAGACGAAAGGTGATGGGAGAAGGGGCGAATGAGACGAAAGGTGATGGGAGAAGGGGCGAATAAGGTGAGAGGTGATGGGAGAAGGGGCGAATGAGACAAGATGTGATGGGAGAAGGGGAGAATGAGACAAGATGTGATGGGAGAAGGGGCGAATGAGGTGAGAGGTGATGGGAGAAGGGGCGAATGGGACAAGAGGTAATGGGAGAAGGGGCGAATGAGACAAGAGGTGATGGGAGAAGGGGTGAATGGGACGAGAGGTGATGGGAGAAGGGGCAAATGAGATAAGAGGTGATGGGAGAAGGGGTGAATCAGACGAAAAGTCATGGAAGGAGGAAAAAATGAAAGTGGTAGGAGAAGGAGTGAGACGAAAGAAGCGATTTGAGTTAGGGTTATCTATTTACTCTCATAATAGATTAGAGGCACTGAAATGTATGTTTGTTTACAATGTTGATCTAGCAGGTCAATGGATGACTTGTGCCGTGTGTGTGTGTTTTACAATATTTACTTCAATAATTCTCAGTAAGTAAGTAGAGCTTAATAGTTATATAAAATAGATTAATGACAAGCTGGCTAAACAAATTTGTGCATACACTGTGATGCGTTTCAGTGGCTTTTATTTGGGGCGCTCACATGTAGACTACAGAGTTGTCTGCTATATTGTTATCTTCTTTATAGCTTGAATCGGCTTTGGGATAAATTAAGGACTACGAACGATATAGAATATGTTATTAACTCAATTCAATAAACTAAAATTGCAATTTTGTTCTGATATACATTCCTTTCAGCTTTTACTGTGCATTCCCAATTTCAGGTGGCCACGGAGAAGGACACACCCATATGAACACCTGTGGGTTTGCACTTGGTATCGATGACAGGTTGAACTTACTTTTTCAGAAAATGCCTCGTATCATGTGACCTATTTGACCAATCATGCCGACGGGGTTGCTCAGGTATTTTTGTGGGGTTAGAGTACTGGCCTAAACTCCCATATTCTGACCTTGTGTAATACCTTCCCGTGGTGGGAGCGAGTTAGATAACTTATTTTTACACTACCACATTGTAAGTCTATGTATTTGTTAATGTGCTTTGAATGGGAGAACAAGTAAACAAAAACAATTAAACAGATGGGTGGTTTGACAGGAGAAGAGTCATATTTTATCAGGCTGGTAGTTTATTTTTCATAGGGTCGAGATAAGGTTAGATCAGTCAGTTACAGATGAGAAGCTAACCTTTAGAATAACGATTAATACGATCTTCACCCCCTCCATCTCTGCTTCAGCAATCACAAGCAATGTAGAATGAGATACCAATCAGGTAAGTGACCGAATCATCTACTAAGGTATTTCGTTTCTGTTTGTACGTGCGAACGGATATCCATCCTGTATATATACTTCGGCACCTAATCTACATACAAAACGTATATTTCTACTAGTTGCAAATCGTTGTACACAGTACTGGTGGCACATATCCGTGCCTCCATCTATGACATAAACGCCATTAAGAAACCAGTTTTTTGAAAACGAGCCCATGTATCTATTTTTAATCAATAAAAATCGGAGACAAGTAATGTATTTTTTTCTATATTTATTCAATAAACCATGTAATTTCCCGGTGCCGTCCGATGGTATATTTACTTGAAATCTATTTATTTTCATTTTATTTATAATCATGTCGTTTTTTAATACCTTCATTTTGTCCCAATAAAACGGTAGCTAACTCTGTATGTACATGAAGTTACGGTCCCTTTTTAAGATGGTAGCCATTTAAAAATAGTCCAAACCTGGACAAAATATTTTCTGATAGAAATAAAATCGAATTACCTTTTATTCTTTTTAATATACTGTAACGATCCACAAGAAAAAAAATAACAAACCGAGATCAAATATTGATTTGGAAGAAGAAAAAACTACTAATGACAAATTTGCATATTAGATGAGGAATACAAGAGGTCCACGATAAATATCAAACTCTGATTGGTATAACAGATCGGGGCATTTTCTCAGGCCTGGACAAAGTATTTTCTGATAGAAATAAAATCGAATTACCTTTTATTCTTCTTAATAGAAATCAAGTTAAACTAGTGATATTCATGTTGTTAAAAGAAACACTATGGGCATTTTGCTGGCTATATTTCAAGGGTATAAAAAATGATAAAATCAAGGAGGCCACCTGAATATCTCTTTCTGTCCCCCTACTCAACCCCGGTCAAAGTGGGGGGGGGTCTGAGATTGTAGAGTTTCTTTAAATGACATCCATCATCATCATCATCATCAAACTAAAAACAAACATCAATAGTAAGTGAAGGCATTATCTAAATCAAAAAAATTTACTTTTATAGACAGAAAGGCAACAGATGTCTAAATTATTAATGACTAGATCTTTACATGGACGAATGTGCTTATAAAATCAGGTTATTTGTAAGCCCAAGCGTTTTTGGCCTTTAGGATAAAATGACAGTAAGAAATGAAATAAGCACAGGTTCTCAATGAACATTTGATTTTATGAATATACAGTTTGGTTGTTTGTTTTGTTAAATTCGAATAAATTGTTCAGCCATTATCGAATTTCATACATCTGTTTTGTGTTGCATGTAAAAAGAGTTTCTTTTTGTTATCTCAGATTTCATTACTTTCTAAAAAGAATTGACTCCTGCCCTCACATTTTTAAAAAGAGAGAGAGGAAGAAAGAAGGAGAAAAGGTAGTGATGTGAGAAATGGAGAGAGAAAGAATTACTGGGAGAGCAAGTTGCAAAGAGAGGTGTTGAGGACAAGTCACAAAGAGGGATACCGAGTCGATGAAGAGGGAGAGTTACAAAGAGGAACGAGGAGATGGAATCACAAACAGAGATGCAGACGGAGGAGTCACAAAGGGGGATGCAGAGGTGGAGTCACAAAGGGGGATGTAAAGGTAGAGTCACAAAGAGGGATGTAAAGGTAGAGTCACAAAGAGGAGTGCAGAGGTAGAGCCACAAAACAGGATACAGAGGTAGAGCCACAAAACAGGATACAGAGGTAGGGCTGCAAAACAGGATACAGAGGTAAGATCGCAAAGCAGGTTGCAAGGAGGAGTGCAGAGAGGAGAGATGTGGTAGATAGACAGAAACCTTATATACCATATTTGAAGTCTCTAGATCAAAAATTTGTTGAGTATATAGGCTGAAAAGTGTTTCGTCTCTCACACACACATTCTCACTTTATATATGTATATAATGAAATGATTATAATTAAAGATTAATACAATTAAATTTGAACCTACAATTTGGCACTTAACGCCAACACGTATTTGCTTTTTGTTTGTCACGCCCTTAGGTATGGAAGATAAATCTCAGATCGCATCTAGTCAATAATTATACACAACATGAACCGATGCCACTCGTGCCAATAGACAGCATATTTGTTCCAAAGCTCTTAAGAATCAATCCAATGCTTTTAGAATTGTAGTTACATAGAATTTCCCTTTATTATATGAAAGAACATTTTAAAAGACAGAAAGGCATGAACCTCTGCACTCCACCGTTGACATCAGGACCACATCAATGTATGTTATCTGTCTGTCTTTCTTAATGGATGAAGGGTAAGGGGTAGAGTCGTAGCAACGTGAGAGACTAAAGCCTTTCCCAGTCCAGTGTCAGGCGTGTGACATTTCAGACTGTCAAAAGATGCCCAACTGATATGATCTCAATTGACAAAGTGGATTATGAGGAAATAGTGGACGTCGTCTCCTCCTCATCACCATTCACAACACCACCGGGGAAGTGGAAGGAATAGCGTGCCAAAAGCAGAAGAATGGTGAGAAACAGAAAAAGACAGAAATGAGATTAAAATGGCTAGAGACAAGGAGGTGTTGAGGGATGACCAGAGGATATAATGGACATTTGAGGTGGATTGAGAATTAAGCAAGGGTAGGTGGGGGGATGGGAAACGCAGATTACCCAATCATCCAAACTAACAGATCAGATTAGTGTTGATATGGCCGTGCTTATTGACATATAGCAGATGCTATCCTTTCTGTGTATAAAGGGGTGCACGCTTAGTCCAATGGATGCCGTCCGGCTTGAATTGGCTAATTACATGCCATCAAGTCAAATATGCTTGCTATCTTGTTTTGATTTTGCTCATTAAGATAATGTTGACACAGTTAAAGCATGATTTTCTCAAGTTTATGTGTGTAATACTAACTTGATTTTAAATCGAAATGATTCCTCATCTGAAAAATATATGAGAAAATAACATGGCATTTTTTCTTGCATTCTGCTCTGGCTGAGACCTTTAATGTTTGCCAATTTGAGTAACACTTGTGTGATTAAGTTTTAATATTTTCAAACGTTGTTTCCCAAGCACAACAGACAGATCAACCAACGTGTTGTAGACATAATCAAAGTAATAGTGTCATGATGATAATGATGATGATTTCCTTCACAGCATGTCATCAATTTTCTACCGCAATTACCAATTCCTCTAATTGTCTTGGGAGTTTCAGAATGAAATCATTCTGATTAAAGATTCATACAATTAAATTTGAACCCACAAGATGGCACTTAACACCAACGCGGATTGTATTTGCCGTCCATTTGCCAAGCCCTGGGGTAAAGGCACGAGTCTCTGAGAGATGACTCTCGGATCACATTTAGCAAGAAATTATACACAACTTTAACAACAGAAAATGGTTTGCTTTCATAAGGATCCCTGGTGGGCACAGACTGTACTGCGTTCAGAGGGAAGGGGGAAACTGAGATGATCTTTGCAAATTGATGAATGCAAACCACGTTTCCAGCCAACGTTGCTCGTTTTGGTATGAAAATAGAAATTAATTAAATCTGATTGGACGAGAGAATTCTGTTGAATATTTTAGAAATTAGTTTAAAGAGAAATCGATTTTTGAAGTGCAGCAGTTAATGGTAAAGTGACAGAAAAAAAGAAGAAAAAAAACAAAAAAAAACAAACAGAAAATATTGTAAATTTGAACCAATATAAAATAAGGATATTAAATCAAAACTTCGACAAGTAATTTCCAGAGATTTTTTCAAATAGTCAATCATATGGCCTTTAATGGTATCCATTGGGTCAGCCACATATAAAAAGATGGTTTCATTGTTCATAGGGACTTGGTCTGCTTTATAAGAGCTTGTGTGAAGTAAAAGTGGGGCTTTCTCTACTTTTGAAAGTGATGAATTTACCCATTTTATTATTGACCGTTTTTTATTATTCACATACTTCAAAGAGCTTTGCCATATGATTGAGAACAAAATTCCGTCATTTAACACAATCCTGAGTCAATCTTTTGTTAACTCCATCATAATGAAATATTAAAAAATATAGTTTCTTAGATACTGTTTACCCTTGGGAAAGGTGTGTTGTTCCAATCTGACCCTGCAAAGGGCCCACTACATATCTGTAGTCCCCCCCCTCCAACAACTAGGGTTACTCAAATTTATGCAAAGGTCATCTCCCAGGAAGGGATTGCTTTGACAGAGCTCTGGAGGCCTTCATAACTTTATTTTTTGTGCTTTTACATAAAATGTTATTGGCAAATTTAATAGAGTCGCTTTTAAAAGTGACATCATATGAAAACAAAAGCATTACTGCACATGAGAGTTAATCTGGGCAAAACTTAAATTCTGTTAAACTTTTACTCCTTTAAAATCGCCGAAATGTTTAATTGTAAAATTTGTATTCCTTCCCTATGTCTAATTTATAAAGTCTTTTTTTCTGAATTTTTATCATCGATAGATTTCTTCATAGAACATCATTATTTGATTCTAGCTTATCTTTTGGTGACTCACTGCAGTGGGCTAAAAACAACAAAATGTAAATCGATTTCATTCCTGCAAAAAAACTTTAACTTGTTTGAAATTATTTTAGTAAAGACATCTTAGAACAAGCGACCATAGCTCTGTATCTGTCCATACAGAGTTACTGTCCTTGGAACAAAATATATATTGGAACCAAAAATAACATAGTTTAAAAAACAAACTTGAAAATAAAAACCGTAAAAGGTACAACTAGCTTATAGTTATTGTTCGTTTATTTGTTCAGGAAAACTAGAGTTTGGGAATATTGATCCCCCATAACAATGTATATTCTGAAACTTTAATGAATAAAATTTTTAAAATATATTTATTTATTCTTATCCTGAATAATAATAATAAAATATGCAGTAAAAAGACTTATCTTTTCTTTTTACAAAGGAGTCACCACATATCAAGGCCTAAAGACCACTCGAAGATAAGGGTCTATATGAGTGTACATGTCCTAGTAATCGTTAGTAGTGGAAACTTGGTAAATTGGATTACTTAAGAGGATGGCTCATCAAGAATTTGTTCACTTTGGACTTGAAGACAACCATATTGTATTCAGTTGGAAACAGTAAAACGGAACAGAGTTCCACAGATGTGAAGTTCTAAGAAAGAAGCTTTGTTCATTTTTTTTAACGATTATTTTTTGTATCAGTATAGATTTGTTTTAAAATATGTTATACACCTAATATATAAAATTAGAACACTGTATGTACAGGACTGAGTGCTATCGAATTTCATGGTCCTAGATTTAAAAGGCTACTCAGATACATATTGCTCATATTAGCATAGTTATTTGTTTTAAATCAAAAACCGTCTTTGATAACAATTCTTTTTAGGTGTTTTATCTTGGTTTTGCTTCCCCCATGAGGCAAAACTGGTGCTAATTGAACCTTTCAAAAATGGTTAATCTCAACAACAACAATAATTTCTGCAGCAGTATGGCACTAGCTGGGAAGAGATTAACAAAAATGGCTGACTATAACGATCTGGTCATAAACAGATCAATCATTATCTGAAAAGTGGAGATAAAATTCAAAAGGTCTTAACATTCTTTTCATCTTGCCCCGAGGGGGTCAGCTTAAAGCCGATTTGCCGATGCATATCATTATCCCAAAACGTGGCGAGAGAGAAGGGGAGGGGTGCTCAGCACCCGAAAACGCAGCGGGGTTTAATGCAGTTTGCATGCGAGCGATTAATTCGATTTGTGTCATTGCTCATCAACAAAAGAGACAAGCGAAGCTTCCGTCAGCAAATGACAGCTTTTGGATAATCACTTGCCCGGCACATTTCACAAATCGTTCTCTTGAAAATCTACGACGGTTAACATGGCAATGTAAGAACGCAGCTTTCGTTTTAAAAGCCTGCCAAACGAACTGGACACCCTTAAGGGATAAACTCCGTTGAATTGGAAAGACAGGATTGAAGAAAAATAACGAGGAATGGTGGTGGTGGGATGAATAGACAAGAATGAATCCAATCTAAAACTGCGTCCAGTTAATCTGCGCGTCTACAGACGAACAGTTTCGTATGAAAACGTGTCAAAGTCATTTATAGAAATGCTTTGGTGCACTTCTATATTAATAAAATGACCAGACATATGGTATGTCTCTTTGTGTTTCTCGCCTATAGGTAACTTTGAGAAATAAACATTGAGTTTTTTTAGTTGTCTCCACCCGGCGTTATCCGGAACTATTTTTTATATCAATCTTTGTTTTTTTTTCTCTTTTTTTTTTTTGTTTGTTAAAATACACCTTTTTTTTTTCTTTTTTTTTTTTCTAAATTTTGTACATAAAAATATTTCAAAATTTTCGGACGTCCTGTGAAATATTAGACGTTTCTTTTTCTTTTTTTTTTGTACTAAAATATTATTAAAGTTTTAAAATCTTTTGGATGCAACATTTTCGTCAAGTCGTGCTTAGGTTTGAAATAATATTTTCGTCGGACAGTCGTACTTAATTTTCTAATCGCATTTTTGTCAAAAAGTCATGCTTAGATTTGAAATAGCATTTTCGCCAAACAGTCACACTTTAATTTTAAAGTATTTATCTATTTTCGTAAAACTATTGTTTATTGCACAGAAATCAATGTTATATTTCAAGAGTTTCTATGCAGATCATTTTTCGTTGTACATATTGCAATGGGGTAAAAGAAAAGAAGCACTGAAGTGTGAGTTACCATCTCACGACTTGGTGAAACTGGCAGGAAAAACAAAATTAAAAAAATAAATAAAAGGCCTACTTGAAGAAGAGAGACAACCTTTGCACCTATCACTGACATTAATATAATAATGGGAAGCGATGGTGACCGTTAACGATCACAGGTGGTGAGTTGGTGGTGTTTCCAGTAAGTAAGCGTGTGTGTGTAGGGGGGGAATACAATCGACATTGGGTTTACTTTCAGCATCCTCATAACTCTCGTTCCCCTTATTTTATTCTTTAGTTCTCACATTCCATGAGTGACGTTTCTGAATTGTGGTAGTAGGCAGGCAGGCTCAACCCCATACCACGAAGGAGGAAAAGAACATGAAAAAAGGAGTCGCCACGCATGCGCAAAAATGAAAGTTAAGCTTCCTGCTTTTCGCCATTTGCATTCAAATAGTTTCGCTTTATTATACGAAATCAACAAACAGCCGAGACGAAGGCACGGTGGGAATTTTGTTTAACTTGATCATAGAAAAAAGAAAAAAAAAAGATAGAGACGGTATCCGTTTGCGAATCTGAGATATTACGATCTGGGAAGTATGCAAAAACTTCTCGCAGAATCTAACCAACACAAGAACCTCGATGCAAAAAGCCTTCCACGGACATACACAAACGCTCGCGCCCATTTTGCCTTTTATAAATTAGACTAGCGGGGGGTACCTGGCGTTGCCCGAGTGTTTGTAGGTGTGTGTGGTTAGGCGGGGGTGGGGGTGTTAATGAAAACCTAAGAATAAGCGAAGTAAAAAAACAAACAAAAAAGAAAACAGAAAAACGAACGCGGGGGGGGGTACCCAGGCGGTGGGGGGGGGGGAGTAATCAAAACATAAGAATAAAACACAAAAAAACTAACGTAAGGCAAACGAACGATATTAAATGTAAAAATCGAAAAAAAAAAGAAAACAGAAAAACGAACGTTAAAACTGCTTTAAAAAATCTGAAAAATAAAAAACAAACAAAAAACACGTGAAAAATGGCTTAAATAAGCCTGTTTCGATATTAAAATTTAACAAAATCGGTGGATACCCGGGTGTTTGTGTGTGTGTGTGTGTGGTCGGTCGGGGTGGGGTGGGGGGGTAATGAAAACCTAAGAATAAGCAAAGTAAAAAAAAAACAGAAAAACGAACGTTATGCGACAAATGGCTTAAATAACACTGCTTCAATATTTAAATTTAAAAAATCGAAAAAAAAAAAAAAAGATATCTCACACCACGATTCGAACCCAAAACGTTTAGATAATGACCCAACGCTCTAACCAACTGAGCTAACACAACGTACATGAAATTGTGTCAGTTCTTCAAATATTTAAACTAAATCAGGTTATAACGTCGTCTGACGCATGCGCAGAACCGATCTCGTCATAAGAGGACGGTTTTTGCTGACCCCCCCCCGTAGAAAAGTGCTGATTTCAGAGTGAAAAAATTAACGTTTTTGGCGCCAATTTTTCGATATTTGTCGGGCGACGGATGGGGCCTTCATATGAGACCAAGTTTGTGAATTTTTGTTCTGTCCGTCGAAAGTTTTTAGCAAACACACATACATACATACATACATACATACATTTTCGCTTTTATATTTATAGATTATATCATATTTGATGCCTTCTTACTAAACATTAATAATAAATGGAGGAATACAGGGAAAGGGGTGGTGTAATATTGGATGAAAAGCAAACCTTTGACTAAGGTCAATACATGTATTTATTATGAATCCATTATATATCCTGAATGTAACGCGGATCATTTCATAATGTAAATGATCGAAATCAACAAAGAAAGAGATTGTCCATGGTCGGAAATAAATTCCAACTCATGCTTATAAAATGCAATTTATTTTAGGTGCTGTATTAACAAAAACGTGGTCAGTTGTCAAAATAGACAGAAATCGGCAGGAGTAGCATGAAATATTTCATGCAAATCGGAAACGGCCATAAGGAAAACCTAACCTACAATTCGAACCGATTGAAAGAGAAAGGAGAAGGTCGTTTTCTTTGATGGGGGCTGAATCAACTGCATCCCCACCCCGCCTTCGTTACCAGATTTTTTTTTTTTTTTTTTACTCATTATCTCAAAAGAATAAGCAAGGAAAAGAGAGGGAAAAAACTCCTTATTTCTGAACACTGTAATTTTTGAAATGTAAACCTGCATATTCTCCCCGTCTGCAATAACTTCATTGATTAATGGCGATTTTATCAGAAACGAAAAAAAGAACGATGAAAATAAATATCGAGAGAGAGAGAGAGAGAGAAAGAGAGAGAGAGAGAGAGAGAGAAATTAAATTACATTTACTGTGTACCTGAGAGAAACCAGTAATTACTTGGCTATAGACGCAGCATTCAATCCATCTTGCAATAATGATATACACTTAGATGATGGAAGGCTGGCCTATTCTCCGGCTTTATTTTTGGCAAGGCTACAATTTCGCCCATCTTCAACCGGGCTTTCCGATGTCATCATTAATGCCAGAAGATGGCGAAAAATTACAGACGTACAAAGTGCATGCTATCTGAAGAATAATTGACGGAAAACTCTATTTAATTAGGAAGTTGGTTATGTACGACACGCCAACCTTACAGACAGAACACACTCTCCTCACGGCAAAGAGCGGAAGCGGGGGTGGCTGGTAGAATGAGGTCTGTGCCAAAAATGATAAATAAATAAATAAAAAAAAACACTCAAAATAAACAGAAATAGAAATTGAAATGATTCAATTAATTATACAAGTTATCGTTGCAGGAGATGATATTTGCCAAAAAAGATATTGTTACAAAATTACGACAAAATAAACACTAGCTACGTTTTTTTTTATTTCGTGTCTAAGGTTTCAGTGAAATGAGATACGAATTGATTATATATGTCCTCTCTCTCTCTCTCATATATATATATATATATATATATATATATATATATATATATATATATATATATATATATATATATATATATATAAGTCTTATTGAAAATTAAAGTCGTATTCCTGTCTGTTAACATAGGACATATATGAAGTCATGGCATAAATATTATTATACACGCCATACATGACGTCATAGCAGATGATGTCATATGTTATGACGTCATAACAAACAGTTTTAAAATAAGAGGGGACCTAAAGTAAAGATTCCGGGTAACGCCAGGTATATACAGCTAGTGTGTGTGTGTGTGTGTGTGTGTGTGTGTGTGTGTGTAGAGAGAGAGAGAGAGAGAGAGAGAGAGAGAGAGAGAGAGAGAGATGTCCCTATCTTTAGCTGTTCCTCTACCATATGAGCTATGTACAAGTTGCTTATGTGATAAATAATAAATTAATATGAATGAAATATGCTGCTTTTGCGCTTCTATTGTTTTGTCGGACATGTTATCCGGCTTGACCCAATGGATACCGTGTGTGACTGACCCAATGGATACCATTATAGGCAATATGATTGACTACGATGAATTTAAAAAAAATCTATTGTCAGTATTTATTGACTAATCTATGTACTATTAAAAAGTTTGTCTGCATGTTAACAAAAAGAAAAAGGTAGAATACACGTATCTAAAGCAGTAGTTTTAGGATGTCAATACAAGAATTCAAGTTTAACTGAATATTTGTTTTATAAGCTGTAAGAAATTGGCATAACATAATTTATAAAAAGAAAACATTACATTAATTTTTTGGCCCCCACGGCAAAGGATTGGACCTAGTAATTCACTCCCGTTCGTTTGTTCGTACTTTTCTCAATAATCATGGATTTAAAAAAAAATTTTTTTGCACAAACATTAGTTATGGTGAAAGTAAATTTTTACCAGAACAGCTTTTCCAGGATAACTCTGATTGCCCTCTAGGAGGCATAATAGGGGTAAAATTGCCCCCAAATAATTCATCTGTTCATTTATTCACACTTTTCTCGATAAGCACGTCTTGGATTTTTAAAACAAATTTGCACAAAGATTGATTATGGTGAAAGTGAATTTTTCACTCATGAAGGGGGGGGGCATGCTCAGTTGTTTTTAATTAAGTGACTTATTTTTGACAATACACAAAAAATTGTGGACGTAAAGAGTATTCGGTATTAAAATAATCTTTTTATTAAAAACATAATTTCTAAGATTGATACAAACAATATGTAAATACATTCATCATAGTTACCCACTCTCTTATGCAAATGCTAAGTAGCGTATTTTTTTCCCAAAAATTTCAAATATTTTTCTTCATACTAGCTATAAAGCGGTAGAAGCCAGTTAAAGATGGAAATTGACATACCCAGATACTACAACAACGCTCAAGTAACGAGTATAGATCAGTATAGTTGAAAAAGAAAAATTAACCCTAAATAAGTTGCTTCGCCATTAAAACAAACAATCCTAATCTTCGAGCATCTTGTAATCAGATTTTGAAAATAAATACATTTTATACAAATTCTTTGCACTCTCACATACTCAACCACACTCACCACGACTCCCTTGCATTACCCCCACCACCCTCAGTCAGTTGCGACGCTTTAGGGAAAAACAAAAATAAAATATGAAAAGAATATTTACTAGACAATTATTCCTTGAAGGATTCCATCTGCTTTGGTTGGCCATTGATTTCCCCCTGTCCACTGCCACCTCAACAACCATTTTAAAGGCTTTTTTTTTTTTTTTTTGCTGATTAGAAAGAGAAACCGCAGAGGTTATTGCAATGTCTTTTGCTTTTCTTAAACTCCCCATGAAACCCATTTCCTACGCAATTTCTCTCAAACATTTAACCCTGATTATAATTATGTTATTTATAATAATAATAATAATTTTAATAATAATAATAACAACAATAATAATTTTAATAACAACAACAATTAATTAAATTTCAATTTTGTTTTCCCAAATAACATCTGTCGACCATTTCTATTGAATAGAATGCAATACTGAGAAATGCATGAAAAATTCAAAGAGAGTAAAAGAAAACTATGCCGTAAAAAAAAAAGAGAAAAAAAAACGGTCATGGCACCGCCGTTGGCAACAGTGATGCAGCGTGCAAGGAATTTTAAGTGCAGAATAACGGCAGAAATGGAAATAAATTGAAAGGCAATGTTGAAAAATAGTGTTGCAAGAATAGCGACAAAGTTACGTCATGCTATTTCGAAAATAAAACAAACCATTTTAACACGCATTTGTTCAAAGTCCTGTTTTGAGTCATGCCCTTATGTAAAATCTTGATCATCAGTAATAAACTGTTAAAGACTATTGGCAAGACTAGAACAGATGAAAGGAGACGGTGATCTAGTGGTTAACGACAAAGATTGACGACCTGGTTTTTCCAAGTTCGAATTCAGTTCGTTCCATAAAAATCACTTTTACTTATGAGAGGGATCACGAGAACATCCTTAGTATCGGATGTCTTTCTAGAAAGAATTCTGACTAGAAAAATATAGGGAAAACTAATGCCAAGATTAGAATCTATGGATTCATATGATGATGATGATGACGACCAGAACAGATACAAATGTTTGTATTTCGGAGGTGGGGGTTATGGGAGGATGATTACAAATTAGCCAATGGTGTGATAGGGGAGAGACGAAGAGCGAAATGAGGAAAGAAGGGTTCGTCTGTTTACAGGAAATAAACACTTTTAGTCTAAAGATGCCAAACACTAAATATGATGGCAACGCTTATTTGCAGCAATAGATTTTAAGAATGAAAAATCAAAACAAAGACTGTGTCTACACACACACACACACACACACACACACACACACACACACACACACACACGTACATACAAGAATAATGTATATAATAGATCAGTTCAACATAGGACAGCAAGTAAAACATTAACTGATTATGATATTATGCATACACATGCATATTCAATCTGTAATTAATACATTCTATTTAACCGAAAGATGAAAGTCATACAGGTACTCTCAGTCTAAATCAAAGTAGACCTGAAAGTAATGGGAACCAAGGGATAGCGTCACGCTTTCCAAATCTCCCAAGGGCTTAACAATTTCTAGAAATGTCCTGGTTTTGGAGACCCACACCCA
>NC_136518.1:75263504-75321004 GCF_053919585.1 Euprymna scolopes | reverse complement strand
CACTGCTCCAAGAAAACAAAACCGGGGGGGGGGTGCACAAAAAAAGAAAAGAAAAGAAAAAAAAAACGTTTGGAAAAGCCATAAAGAAAAGATAAATACCCATGTTACTGACAATGAAATTTCTTGTTCCTCTACAGAATTATCAGGAGAATTACAAATGGAGGTGATTTACTGGCACGGTTTTAAAACAGATGAAAAATGAAACCGCAATAACGGTTAAGTTAGTTCTTTGACCTTTCAAAAATCATTTTTATTTATGTAATTCAATTTCATTTATGTATTTATTGTGTGTGTGTGTGTGTGTGTGTGTGTGTGTGTGTGTGTGTGTGTGTGTGTGAAGATACAAGTATCTTTTTTAGGGAAGAGATATAATGGCAATCTTAACAAGCACTGTTGCATTCCTTCTTTGTTTCTCTCTCTCTTGTGTGTGTGTGTGTGTGTATTTTACTACTTTTCAAAGTTCAAGGTTTTATTCATCTTACCAATCATTCCCCCCCCCAAAAAAAAAGTAAACTTTTTTAATTTTCGAAATCTGTTTCATGAGGAACAACTAATATTTGTAAGTCAATATTCGATATTTCTTTCATGGACTCATCAGAAAAAAAGAGAAAAATGTATAACAACGTAATAAGAAGGAAGGGAAAAAAAAGAACACCACGTGGCCAGAGAGAAAAAAGTTGGCGCCGAAGGAGATCGACATGTAAAGTGAAGGCAAGAAGGGGCCGGCTGTGGCCAACGGGCGGTCGGAAGAAAGAGAAACGCAACCAGGTTAGATGGACATGTGACAAGGAGAGACTTTAAGCGCTGTCGAAACGGTAGAGTCACGGTAATAAATGCTTTTGTTAAAAAATAAAAAAAATGCCGACCCGGATTTTTGTTTATTCGTTTTGTTTGCAACAGCTACGTTACATCTGCATCATTAAAAGTAACATGTGTTATATCAAAAGTTCATTTCCTAGATGCCTGCCTAAAACAAAGGTGAGAATGATTATTACATATTAATTTCAATAAATAATTCGGTGAAAAATCTCATCAGGTAAAGCATTTTGTGACGAAAGCTACAAACAACAGCTGTGTAAAACCAAACAAGGCAATAAATATGGCATCGTTTGAAGAAGACACGCCTCATTACTAAATGCAACAGCCTGTAGAGACGTGAAGATTACTATGAGACTTAAATTTAAGAGTGGGCAAATTCGATCATTTTTTTCCCACGTTAATCAATTACGATTGAGAGACAAACAAAAATTATATTTTGATGAGTTATTATTTCACAAATTGATCGATATTATTGCTTTTCACAATTTTATAACAAAGATCGATCTCATGTATCCCCACCTCTCTTTCCAAAAGTATATATATATATATATATATATATATATATATATATATATATATATATGCCTTCACGGTTAATTAGTTCATTTAAATTAGCATCTACATCTGAATGACAATGAAGAATTTAAAGCACACAAGATTTTTACAGCTGTTCATATCGATATGTAATTTATAAATTCACATTTTTTATGGATATAGCTTCAGACGAGGCATGAAGCCACCTATTGCAAGGAGTTAAATAAATAAAATAAAACGCTACTTGAAGGTAAAAAAAAACTAGCCAACATTGATAGCAGGATAGATTTTTTACTCAAAAAACAGCAATTCTTTCATCTTTGTCAGAAATATTTCTCATGAGATGTGAGGACTAAAGGATTAAAATATAGGAAGCAAGAGTTATGAAGTCAACCAAAGATCCACCTTTTACTCTCTTCCTAGTGTTACACAAAAAGGTGTCCTACGGATGATAAAGGTTTTTTTTTTTGTTTTTTTTTTTTATTACATTTTAACCCCAAACAAGGCACATTGCCACTTTGGTGTAGGGGGCTACTATCAGGGGAAACATCTACTGGGGTACTATGTAGGGATTAGGGCAGCGAGATGTTGGTTCACGTTGCACTTGAACTTATGCATGTCAGTACAGTTGGGGAAGCAGTGACCCGGAATGGAATTCCAAAGTCTAGCAGTTCTGGGGAAGAAACTACTGGAGTAGAAGGATCTTTTACATCTAGGGATCTCTACAGTGTGGGGGTGGGATTTTGCAGCTTGTCGGGTCTGTCAAGGGTGTTCACGTCGTGGGGGCACAAGTGCTTGCAGTTCTTCAGAGCATTCACCATTATAATACTTGTAGAACAGGCAGAGGGATGCAACGTTTCGACGATGGGACAGAGGCTGAAGTTTTGATGCCAGTTTAGGGCCTATCAGATTTGCGACTCTCTTTTGAACCCTGTCAAGGAGCGAGAGACTAGTAGCCGATGCACCGGCCCAAATATGACAGCAATACTCCATACATGGGCGAATAGTGGCCTTATAGAGGTACAGGATATTTTCGGGTGTTAAAAGTTTTCTAGCACGGTAGAGAGAGCCCACCTTCCTTGCAGCGGCCCTGGCAATGCCCTCGATGTAACTGTTCCAACTCATGTTTCCAGTGAACGTTAGGCCAAGGAGCTTGAGAGACGTACTCTCAGATAAAGAGTCGTTGGCCATTGCTATAGGTGGTAGAGAAGGTTTCTTGTAATTATTGAATGAAACCAGTTTTGTCTTGGTGGCATTGAACGTTACCATCCATTTTTGTCCCCATTCCACTACTGATTGGAGGTCATCCTCTAGTGTTTCTGCCATTACTTTAGATATATGTTCGTTTGTTTTCCTGTCGTGCCTGCTATAGAGTGTGGTGTCATCAGCATATATACCCATCTCAGAGGCAATCTTGTCGGGGAGGTCATTTATGAATATCAGGAACAGCAGAGGTCCCAGGATAGATCCCTGGGGCACTCCCGCATTTATATCATATTGTTTAGATGTACGACCGTCGAGGACAACCTGGATTTTTCTCTTATCTAAGAAGGATTTAATTACGTTAAGTATTCTACCAGTGATACCGTAAGATCTAATCTTCCTGAGGAGACCCTCATGCCATACCCTGTCAAAAGCCTTAGATATATCTAGAGCTACCGCTCTGACCTCTCCCGCTTTGTCCAGTGAATGGTATATGCGTTCAGAGATTACAGTGAGGATGTCTGCCGTGGAACGGGCTTGTCTAAATCCATATTGATGGTCGGTCAGAAGTTTAGCATCTGTAAGGTGCTGGACTAGAGCATGGTTAATTAAGGTCTCAAATATTTTGGCAAAAAGTGGGAGGAGGCTAATAGGGCGATAATTTAATGGGTCAGTTCTTTCGCCAGAATTCTTGAATACTGGTACTACAGAAGCAGTTTTCCAACAGCTCGGAAAGCAAGATTCATTAAGGCATTTGTTGTAGTGTTTGGAGAGAACTGGAGCTACTTCGGCTGAGCACTTTTTTAATAGCACAGCTGGGATGAGGTCGGGTCCACATGCTTTGGAAGTGTCAAGGTTTTTTATGATAGCATGCACCTGAGCAGGGGTGATTTTCAGATCGTCTAGCGTGGCGTCTGTCCGCATAGGAAATTGAGGTAGGGGGTGGTTTAGAGGGTCCAGTGTGGAGTTTGAGGCAAACCGACTGGCAAGCATGTTAGCCTTCTCGGTTGCTGAGCAAAGAACCTCGTGATTGTTGGTTAGTGGGGGAATTGTTGATTGCCCATTATTTACTACACTGTTGTAGATTTTCCAGAAGTCACGACTTCCTAGTTTTTGTGCTTCGATGCGTTTTTTAGTGGTTTCCGTAAATTCCCTCTTAGCTGTCGCTATTTCTTTCTTAACGTTACTTCTAGCTTCTATGTACTTCTGTCTGTTTGAACTGGACTTATGTCGATTAAACCTGCGGAATGCATGCTGCCTTTGAGCAATGGCAGTTGCGCAAGTCGAAGTAAACCATTGGGGAGAGTGGGGCTTGCTATAGAATTTCCGCATTGAATTTAGTCATGTTGTGTGTGTGTGAGAGCGAGAGAGAGAGAGAGTATATTGCAATAGAGTAAAGTAGTCTAGTTGGTGTCGAACCCTGTCCTCACAATAAACCTAGAAGAGAAATGCTATGGGTCTATTCTGCAACTAAAATATTGAGAGGGTAAATGAAATGAAATTGAATAGAGTATTTTTAGCGTGTCCGTGTTATTTTATGAGAGATGCCAGAGGAACTCTCAGGCTATTTTTCAAAACTAGCGCTGAATGCTTTTTTTTTTTAAGTCTTTCAATGCATTAAAATCCATATGGAAGAAGTTGGTATATATTAAATACTTTCAAAAAAAGTGCTACATTATCAAACATTCATAATGAAAGATAATCAAAACTGTTTAGTTTTTTTTTTATTTATTTGCGGACTGTTATCCTCATCTTCATAGCTGTTGTTTCACCACGTTTCGGCTAACTCGTGAAATCTGAAGAAGGCCAGAGGATGAGTTGGCCGAAAACAACAACAACTATGAAGATGAGGATAATAGTCCACAAGTAAATAAATAGATACACAAAGGATTCCAAAAAAAATAAAATAAAATAATATAAAACAGTTTCATTTAAAATCTGGCAAGTCATAGACATGAGATAGTCTTTCCACTCTGTTGTAACAATAAACATCTCCATACATTAACATAGCGGTTTAATGCCATCGTGGCATGAATCTAAATATAGACCATTCACCAGGCTTGCCAATTTTCTCGGCATATCTACCATGAGTATATATATCAGCTTTGTGGCCTGTTAGAGTTAATATATTGCCAGAATTCCGTGTCCAAATGCTGGGAATGTTCACAAATATATACCATGATGAATTTGTAAAATAAAAAAAAATAAAATAGCTAAAATAACCTGGAAGAAGAGAAGGTAAAATTACTGCAAGCTGCCATGTTCTAAATACAGATTATTTTTGGTTCGCTAAAAGGTGTTCTTTGTCTGCTCATCAGATAAAAGCGAGCAAAAGGCCTAGTACTTAGCAAATGTGATTAAGGCAGTATATAGAATTAAGGCAGTATATAGAATTAAGGTAGTATATAAAATTAAGGCAGTATATAGAATTAAGGCAGTATATAGAATTAAAGCAGTATATAGAATTAAGGCAGTATATAGAATTAAGGTAGTATATAAAATTAAGGCAGTATATAAAACTAAGGCAGTATATAGAATTAAGGCAGTATATAGAAGATTAGTGAAAGACAATTTATTTTGTTCATACGTTAACGATTCTTTATCTATTCTGATATTTAAGCCAACCCAACCACATTTACCATAGGTGGATTAAACCAGCTTCTTCCTTTGGAGAAAGACTCAAGGAAATATCAAATTCGCAAGCAGTTACCAGTTACATGTATATCCGTATCACGAGAGATGAGGACATTAGTTTTTCTTTTTTCTTTTTAGTTCTTGCAGGGAGATGTTGATATCTTACTACTTACAGCACTTGGTATTTCCAAATCATCACCCATCTGCCATTGACCAGGCTCAACACTGATTAACTTTGGTGATCTAATTATATGAACACAACATCCCATTTGAAAATTCAAATATTTGATTTGCATTAAATTTAATCCATAATCATTAGACACCAATTAAGCAAGATTCCCAGAATTACAATTAAATTCATCAAATAGATATTGATCAAAACTGCAATAAGGATTTTATCCATCCTGCAACAGGTATTCTTCTTATGAGAGAGAGAGAGAGAGAGAGAGAGAGAGAGAGAGAGAGGGGGACCAGTGAATGTTCACTTTGGAAGTTATTGAAAGATAAAAATAGCTGTTGAAAATATAGATAATTTATAATTGCAAAAGAAAACAGTTTTAAGAAATTACCTCCCAAATAATGAATATAAATTAAAATGAGTTCTTAAACAAATGCTTTGGACCAGAAGTCAGATCTTTTACCAGCCATGAATTGAGGGAGTCAAAAAGGATGAAAAATACATATTGGAGTCTGTTGAGAAATCTCTCGGGTATACTCCACTCAGTTACACGAACATGGAAAAATTTCAAAATTCGACCATGAGAACTATTTTTTTTCTAAAGAAGTTGTAATTTACAAATTTCAGTTAACGCTGAATAAATGAAAATAAATAAATACCTAATAAATGGTCTAAACCAGGGACTCCCGACCCGAGTCCACATGACAACCTGGGATGCAGGTAAGGATTCACAGAAATTATAAGAGGGAGAACGAAAATATAGAAATTTTATTTTGTTTTGTGCACTAAAAGATGTATGTGTGTCGAATGAATTTTCAAGATTTGTGTTAGTCTTTTATGTTATGACGATAGCAAAATTAATCCATTGTTAGCTTTTGCTAGCCTGAACACAAATATTTGATTTAATATATATGAGGTTAATAGCTGACAAAATAGCTTTTGTGGGGTCCACAAACAAAATTAGGTTGGGGACTCCTGGTCTAAAGTGCCAAAGTTATCTGATGCAGTTTCTAATGTTTCTATTTGTCTTCCCACGAGGGCAGAATCAGGCACAAGGTCGGTTTTTAATGTGGGGGAAAATCCAGCCCCTCCCCCCACAAAAGGCACTCTTGGCAGGAACAAAAATTAAAATTGTCCAAGTCCAGAAGGATTTCTCCTCCACTGACCGAGGACAAAAAAAAGCAAAGTGTAGTATCAGAACAGATATTAGTTTGTTCTTATCCAAAAGGCCAAGGAAAGTTGCTAATGTTGACGAAAACATTATTGAATTATTTACAGTTGACGGAGTAATTAGACTAAACAATTTCATGGATGTTCTTGGACAGATACAAGTGTCACTCTTGCAGTTTTCAAAAAATTGTGCATTCACGGACACCAGTGGTCATTCTCAAATATCTAAGATTAGCAGAGTAGAACATAATGGAATGGTCAATAACAAGCCTCTAGCCGAATCTGATGCAAATTCTTTGGTCAATTGTAAAGAGGAAATTATATGAAGGTGGCAAACAGTATGATGTCCAAACATATCTATGGGGAGCAGTTTAAGCAATTTCGGAAATAGAACCTCCCAAACTAAACAATTCAAAAACAAAAAAAATCAATGGATAACTGATTCCTGTCTGTTATTGAAAACAACTTTTGATGTATTTACATGCAAATGGCTCAAAGACTTATCTGATGTTTTTACCATTTGTTCAATAATAGGTGTTAATCAATATTTGACGATGTTTTTAACAGGTGATTTTTGTGTGTGTGTGTGGGGGGGTAATAATTTAAGACGGTACACTTCATGATCAATGACTTTAATAAAACATGCTGAAACCATTTAGGAATTCAACTAGCTTTGTTTTCAAAATCGAAATTGAATATTTCAAATTAGATTTTAAAAAATTCCTGACGCATATTTCAGTTATTATTTATTTAGGTTTGACAAAGATCGATTCAAAACTGTTGGAGTTATTGAAATTTATATAATTTGCATAATAACAGCATGGATATATTATATTATTATTGCTTTACTTTTCATAATATCGATCACTTTTGCGTTCAATATGTAATATTTACTACAATCTAATTTGGTAGCAGTCTTCACAATATATATATATATATATATATATATATATATATATATATATATATATGCGCAAACAAGTGGAGGAGAGAGGACACGACACATATACAGAGGAAGGAAATTGTTTTCAGACATCAATAAATGGACTAAATTGGTTTGCTTGAAGGATACATTTTCCATTTAATGATGAAATTTAAGCAACGAAAATGGAAAATTGGACAGTCATTTTTAAGAAAAACGTTTTGACAAGATGGAAAGTAAATTATATTTAACATGACCAGCATCAATTACACATTATACGCATCTCTCTCTCATATATATATATATATATATATATATATATATATATATATAGTAAAGAAAAAAAAAGTTTAAAGAAATAAATGAAATCATTTAAACAATATTGTATGGGTTCATTAGTTCAACAGCTATGACATCCAACACGAGTACCTATTTACAATGCCCCCCCCCACGGGACAGAGTTAGATGGAAGCGATCTGGTGCTCGATTTTGATTCGTTTACAGAGTTCATGTGTTTAGCCAGATTAAGGAGTTCAGGATTGCTAAAGCAGTTAACTGTAGATGCATGTATCTATATATCTATAAACGTGAAATTGTCTGTGTGTGTACATTTCCCTACCAAAGTACTCTGTCAATTTTCAGTCTACAGACTCAAGTTTTGACATAAGGGGTATTGAGATTTGGGAAAATCTTTTTAATCGATTTTCAGCCAGAAATTTGGCTGTCAAGGGGTCCAAGTCCAACGATTTGAACTTTGAAAACTATCAGACTTCTCCACCAATTTTGGGTCTAGACACTTGAAATTTTAGATATAGGTTACTTGAACATGGATCAAACTTTTTAATTTGATTTGAATCCAAAACATTAATAAGGGGTCAAAATTGGGGTCAAAGTCTGAAAAAAAATTACCTCTGTGGTCTCTACCAAATTACTCAGTCATATTTTGATCTAAACATTTGAAATTTTACATAAAGGGTATTCAGACATGTAGCAAGCTTTTTAATAAGTTTTCGGGTTAAAATTTGGCTGCCAAGAGGTCAAAGTTGAAAGAGTTGACCTTTGCAGACTCTACCAAACTTTTCCACCAATTTTGGGTCTAAACACTTGAAATTGTAGATATAGGTTACCTGGACACAAGTCAAAATTTTTAATATATATATGTGTGTGTGTGTGTGTGTTTTATTGTTTTTATTACCGTAAAAAAAATAAAAAATAAAACACATATTTGCTCTGCAATAGTATTGAGCACTCCCTTCAGGTTTTTACTAATTACCAGTTTTATCATATATATATATATATATATATATATATAGATATATATATATATATAGATATATATAAGACTGTGGTACACATGGTCTGAGGTTCGATCCCTAGAAACAGTTGAACTACGCTGACGAGAGGTAACGACCTCGAAACACGCGTGTACGTAGATTACTGTTTTAAAAATAATAAATAAATAAAATTGTTATATACGTCCAAACAAATTAAAAGGCGACTTTCTAAGTAAATAAAAAATGAGCTTCGAGGCGGAGCCAATATTAACCGTATGTATCGCTTGAAAAAACAACAATAACAAATATATATATATATATATATATATATATATATGCACATAAAGTTATGAACAGTATACATGGGCTCCGAACAAAGCTGGGCTAAACTGCTAGTATAATATAATTATGTTATCAAAGAGTAAATCTTTTTAAAAAAGCAAAACTTATCATGATAAGAAAAACTCAAAACTATATATTAAGCAACGATAAGCCTGGCCAGTACCAGATGGGTTATCATTTGAACTTTCAGATGCTGTCTGCTTATCTTGGCATTGTTTCCAGTCGTCCTTGACTTCTCCTTGCTACTGGACTCAAGCAGTGCCGATTCAGGAGAGGTGTGGTTGGAGATTGTGCAACCCTTGCCACATAATTACATGCAAAACTACTCCTACAGGGGATATCCTTCGTCCATCGAGACTGAACGAAGGCATCAAACATATACATTAAGTTTAGGTATATTGTTAATATGAAGTAAAAACCTTTTTCTTTTTTTTCAAACGTGCTAAATACGTATATATAGAGCTTATAAATAAAATTATATAAACCTTGTAAGGAGTTAATTGAAACGTTGATCGATCCGTGTACTCCTTACAATGTATATATATATATATATATATATATATATATATATATATATATATATATATAATTCTGTGTCAGACACAATTTCTTCCTTTTAAGAGTGCTTATACATAAGTGCCTTTTTATTACTCATATACTTAAAGATATTTAAAGTAATTCAGTTAGAATAACAAAATGTTACACATCTGAAAAAAATCCCCCCAAAAAACCCAAATGAAAACAATATTTAAAAATAAATATGAACTAAAACATAAATGTATGTAGAATTTAAGTAAATTCAATTTATTATATTATATATATATATATATATATATGCACACACAGTGCAGCTAGGTTGCATACCTCCTTTTAAACATTTCATAATATATATATATATATATATATATATATATATATATATATATACACACACACACAGGAAACACTCATTCTTCTCTTAATATCAACAGTGAAAATCTATGATGGTAATAATTGACTGAGAAATCAATTTTTGGAGAGGAAGTCACAACAAAACAATCAGAGAATCACACCCGATAAACAGGGACCCTTGCACAGCAATTGTCGGTGTCAGCAGAGGGCAAATTCCAATTTGAGAGAATTACACAAAATTGTCCAATATTTGCAGAGCCAAGCAATGCAGCCAAATTATCAGGAATTAGTAAACTCTGATAAACACTATAATCACAGTGAATTTATCTAGCACGCATAATGGCTGGAGAATAACAAGGATGAACACAAACAAACATCTCTTGTGTATAAAACCGATATAAAATAAACAAACAAAAAATGCCACAGGTATTTGATTGGTTTTAATGGATACATCATTATTGTGCCAAGTTCAACTTTTTGCTGATCGATTGTAGTCCTATATGTAGTCATACTGTTAAGAAAGACATGAACTCTGCTTACTCTTGGGTATTGGATGTCGACTTGAAAGGACGTCGTTTTAGAGCCCTTTCTACTCACCTCCTTCTTCAGAAGTGTAATCAAAATCCAAAATATCAACCCTCATTCAAAAAATTTCATGAGATAATAGTTAACTTTTTCTGTATTTTATTTTTTATTTTTATTTATACACTTATTTTAATGTAGAACAAATGCTTAAAAATACTTCAGATTATACAGAAATTAAGGTTTGGGTGAAATTAATGCACATGTGTAATACGGATTTTTAACAAGATGTTGTTACTGTAAAATTTACTGCATATCACTTTACTCCAACCAATTTTCAAGAGGACAACAAATAAAACTAAGGAAGCCTTCAAATTACTGGTGCAATCTATTATTGCAGAATTCGGATGTCGGCACGACTCTACAAGAACTTCTGAGACATGCTAGCTCAAGTAAGAATTCCAAAGAAAAACACTGTAGATATAAAACAGGAAAAATTGTATCAAATTTGCTGCAAAAACATCAAACCGCCATTCTCATCTTATTCCAGGATTCTCGTTTCACAGAAACTAAACATATTCAACTTTCTAAATCCTTTTAAACAAACTGAGCTATATTTTTTCAAGAAGCGAATCCAAGTAATTTCTTCGTTTTTTTTTTTTTTTTTTTTTCTTATTTTTCTGAATTAAGAATCTTCATCTTCAAGAGTTTTGGTAAGGTAGAAAAAAAACAAACAAAAACAAGGTTGTATATTTTTTTTAACAAAATTTAATCTTTTTCTCTTGGCACTTTTGTTATTATGGAAAACAAGAAGTTGAGGGAAAACTCAAATTACAAACGTTTTTTTTTTTTTGGGGGGGGTAAGATTTTCTCTTTAGGGTTTTCAAAAAAGAAAAAAAAATGTCTTGGAAAAACATTGGTGCAAGGAACGGTAAAAGGAATAACAAAGACGCTGATTCTTTTACCAGAACTGTATCTAGATGTTAGATGGTCAAATAATGATGAGGAAAGGAAAAACAATTTTAGGGTTTCAGTTAAAAAGCTTATCTTATAAGCATTTACTTACGCACTTGGAAAATTTCTTTTTAAAAGGAGACACACGTGATGTTTTTTTTTTGTGGGGGGGGGTATTATTATTATTATTATTATTATTATTATTATTATTATTATGTTACAAACTAGAGCAAAATGTGGAAAAAAATAAAATGGCCTTTAAAAGTAATCCCTTCAAGAAGTGGAAAGAAAACACAGGAGGAGTTGAAAGAATTGAAAATAGAAAGGTAAACAATTTTGGGTACTCATGTAGAAAGTGATCCGTGCTGAAATAATACCATTCTTTAAAAAGCCATTCTTAACATGGGTAGGGGAGCGTATTTTGTACCTATTCTGTACTTTAATCTTATAATTGAATAATAAAAAACATATCATACAACTTTAATTAAACGTGAAAATACGATTTAAAAAATAGCACGGATCTCTCTCGGCATTAGCACCCAATTTTTAAACCTCCTTTCACTCCAAAGCGTATATTTAAAGATGGAGGGGGGAGGTAAAAAATAATAACAGAAAAATGTATAAAAAAAAAAAAAAGGGGGGGGGGGGGTAAAAAAATAATAACAGAAAAATAAAAAGGGGGGGGGTAAAAAATAACAGAAAAAATTAAAAAAAAAAAACAAAGCAAAAAACTTCTTTTACCAGCTCATTTCATCTGCTGGACAAGAGAAGGAAAGCAACTGAAACCATTTCCTTTGGTCTGTCAAACTATTTCAACCTGAAGGTCGACAGATCAGTTGAAATGATATTTCGATCTATAGAATCACAGACCACAGAAATGATATTTCAAAATTAAACTTGACAAACTAATCGACAGACAGAACATCTTATTGAGATTCTTGTCATCCGTAAAATAATATCAAATGATCTATTTTGATAATAAAGATACTGTGTTCAACTGTAGAGTTACAGAATGGCGGAGGGAATTTGTTGTAGAGATGCTTGTGCGCATAAAAAAAAAGTGACCTTTCATCAACTGAAAGTGTACTAAAAAAACTGCAGATTAACAAATCTCCTCAATAAAAAATTCTCTTAAAGTTAACAGCTTTAACTAATTCGAATCTGCACAAAATGATGATATAAACATGTTTAAGATGTTTAATATGGTATAAACATGTTTAAGATGTTTAATATGATATAAACATGTTTAAGATGTTTAATATGATATAAACATGTTTAAGATGTTTAATATGATATAAACATGTTTAAGATGTTTAATATGATATAAACATGTTTAAGATGTTTAATATGATATAAACATGTTTAAGATGTTTAATATGATGTAAACATGTTTAAGATGTTTAATATGATATAAACATGTTTAAGATGTTTAATATGATATAAACATGTTTAAGATGTTTAATATGATATAAACATGTTTAAGATGTTTAATATGATATAAACATGTTTAAGATGTTTAATATGATATAAACATGTTTAAGATGTTTAATATGATGTAAACATGTTTAAGATGTTTAATATGATGTAAACATATTTTAAGATGTTTAATATGATATAAACATGTTTAAGATGTTTAACATCATATAAACATGTTTAAGATGTTTAATATGGCGTAAACATGTTTAAGATGTTCATTAAAAGAATGCAGGAAATTGAGTAGAGATAACCAATCTGTATCTGAAACCAATAAAACTATAAAATATTTCAAGAGCAGAGTCGGATCTTTGGATTCCTGTTTATTTTTTGGAGACCGAATTGATTTCCAGGTAAATTGTGGACAAAATTGACAATTATATTCTATTTCCTCCAAGAGAAGACTGTAAAATCCGAGACATTAATCGGAGCAATGCCCACTGGAATTGGATGTACTGGATGTGTTGGCAAGTAGATATGTTCTTCCCAGATAGTTAATGATAATGGTAAAAATAGACTTGTAAATAGATAGACTTTGGGCGAGGGTCGGAAAATATAGAAGCATGTTGATACAAATATATATTTGAAATGAGAGCTGTGTGTATAAACACAAAGAGAGGTGGGTAAGGAAGGGGGACGATTTAGTTCATATCTTGGAATAGATTAGACTTTTGAATATGAAATTGAAAAATGTCAGAAGTAATGTCAAAGAAGAGCGACTTGAATGGTCTCATTTCTGCCATTTGTAGCATCGAACATCAAAAGGATGAAAACTGCACAAGAAAAACAAAAACATCCAGCTGGAAATGATAACTAAAATTTTACCTAAGATGAAAACAAAATTGAGATAAGATGATGTGTGTGTGTGTGTGAGAGAGAGAGAGAGAGAGAGAGAGAGAGAGAGAGAGAGAGAGAGAGAGAGAGAGAGACAGTTGAAAATCAGAGGCAGGAAGGAAGAGGAGAGACTTTAAAACCAGAAATGATGGGATGTATTTGCCATTAGGAAGCATTGCCCCACCCACAAACAGTACAACAACAAAAAATCAAATGTTAAAAAAAAAAGAAAAAAAAAAATACTTAAAAAAAAAAAAAAAAAAAATCCCATATGTGCACTATTTCCACACACATGAGCCTCACCAAAATTTTTCTTCCTCTTAAAAAATGTTGACAATTTTCACAGAGGTATATCAGGAAAGCATTTCTAGCCAAGATTTACAATTCATGCCAGAAGCTTGTTGGTGAGAGGGGAGAGGGCTATTTCATAAAGTGAGAGAGGGGCAACGTTATATTTGCTCTTCTGCTTAAGCAAAGACAGTAATTCCATTATTGTGCACTTATAGCTCAAATAAAAGCATTTTGCCATGTTTCAACCATGCCCACCCAGATGCGCATTCTACTGCCTTAGTGTTTACTCACAAAACTGTTACAAGCAATAAGAAAGATTCACATACTGTGCAGAGAAGTGCACCGTCTTTCAGAATATAACTTCAAATAGAATCAGTGCAGCCGAAAAGAATAAAAACAACAATGAATAATCGAATCAGAACAGCATCTAGCAACCAAAAGTCTCCAAGATGATTCAGAGCAAAATAATCAGGGGCGGGAGGGGGGGGGAAGATCTGAAAATAGTTGGTCTTATCTTTGCTACATCCAAGGATAATTTTCTTTCGATGTTTTCTCTGGTAAAAAGAAATTTAGACGTCTTTGGGTTAAAATGGAGCAAATTTTATCATTTGCTATTCAAAGTACGCATGCACTTAAGTTTGCTAACAAATTTATATGTGAAATCTGGAAAAGTTAATTTCTTTATCTAGCTTCCCAAAATTATCGTTTTGCTACTTTGCTATACTTATATGCTTCTACGCCGGCTTCGTCTTTTCCCCTATCCTTTTGGCCATACTACACCGGACAAAAAGCAAAGTAAATGATCGGCTGGAAAGCAGATTGAAATAATCGCCAAGATGTAAAAAAATATCTGCACCTGTATTTCTATAGTCAAATTACATTTGATAATTTCTTTTTAAATCTTCTCCCCAAGAAATAAAATAAAATGCAGATATCTCATCAATTATTGAGGCTGAAACCTAACAAGTTTTATTATCAATTATTTGCAGGATTCGACATCTGCTGTTTGAAATGTTTTTGGAACTTTAATCTTAAAATAACAATCATTTGACGGTGAACTTATCGTGAAACTCGAAAAAAAACATCCTCTGCAATCTTTCAAAAAAATAAACAAATAAAACGTTATCATCAACAGTAAGTCTCTACCGACAAATTTATCTTTAGTTGACCTTTGACAACTAAATGTTTTTGTTTACTAGCCAAATAGAAAAGTTACCAGCCAAACCCAAGTGATTTTTGGAAAATAGCATCTTCATTCCATGACAAGAACATACATCATAAAGAATTTCTTGTATTTTTCTTTTTAAATGAGTGTAATTCTAAATATATAAATTTTTAAAATACATGTTGAATATAGTGAAAAATCAGCAATATAAAAAATAGATATAAGCAATTTGAAAACACTGATAAGTAACATAGCATAGTGAAGAACCACCATTTTTTTCTCTCTCGAGATTATATATATATATATATATATATATATATATATATATATATATATATAAGCTGAATGTCTGTGTGTGTGTCTGGTCACGAATAGGCTCCTATATGGTTGACTATTATAGAAAACTGATCACATATAATGATAGAAGATGTATCGAGACACAGCAATGGGTATGTTTGATCTGGCATAATGAGGATTCATTAAAATTGTGGGGTCTGCGTACGTGCCTGGTCCACAAAGTATGGAAATAAAAATTTTAAAATAAAAAAAAAAACGTTTACAAGTGTTTTTGATATAGATGTACATAAGAATACTTTTATAAGTATGTTTTAACTTAAATAGGGACGGTATAATAAAATTGTGGGGTCTGCGTTCGCGCCTGGCCTCTATAGAATGGAAATAGGCACAAACTTTAATAAAGACTTTTCCTATCTATCTGCGTAAATATACTTTGATAATTATGTTTCAGTTTGAAGAAATATGGTATAATAAAATTATGGGGTGTTCGTTTGCACTTGACCTCCATAGAATGGAAATATGTCACAAAATTTGACAAGGTTTTTTAATATAGATCCACAGAATATTGTGATAAGTGTTTCAGTGTGAACAGGTATGGTATAATAAATTATGGGATTTATCTATTTTATTCTTACTTTCATCATATTTTGCTTTGGTTTTGATACCACCAAATTTGAAGCTATCTCTTTACAACCCTTCCTTTTCATAACCTATCACACTTTCATAAATCAGAGTCCATTTTCTATAGGTTGGTTTTGAACCCAGTCAATGACGGGTACTTTTGCTAGTATATATATATATATATATATATATATATATATATATATATATATATATATATATATATATATATAGAGAGAGAGAGAGAGAGAAAGAAAGAGAGAGACGTTCCTCACTGTATTGCATTTTACTTTTTCACTGTTTTCAAATGGCTCGTATCTGATTATGGCATATTGAAAGCACACGATTGTTTCAAATCCTATAAAGATCTGTCTAAAAAGGCATTGAGCCCCAAATACGTGAAAATCAAAAGTTAAGTTGGCCAAAATGCCAATATTTACAGCAATCTGTAGCTTTCTGGCTCTCTATATAAATCTGCCATTTGAGCCACTGCACCACACGCAACAAAGTCGAGTATCTAACACCGATCAAGCAAACTGCGGCAAAATCCGACGATAGAATACACCTAATTCATCTCAAACAAAGGGTGTGATCAACCACTGAGAACCCACACCGATGTCTCACAGGTAGGATTTTTAGCACTTGCTACGATGTCATCCAACATGCTAACCTAGCAAACAAATATTAGAATTTTCAGAATGTGAGAAATGATATATTTTCACAGTCAAACGATGTTGCAGCTCACACAAGTCATGAAAGTCAACAAACTGGAAGTCCAATAGAACAACGTCGCAGCTCACACAAGTCATGAAAGCCAGCCAACCAGAAGTTCAAGACTCGAGGATGATTGAGGAAAATAAAATATACCAAAGATTTTTTTTTTTATTTTACTCAATCATCCTTATCATTCTCCTGACGAAGCCCCCTGAAAATGGGGATGAAACACTGAGAATTTTCTAAAAAAAAAAAAAAAAAAAAAAAAAAAAAAGGGCCACAGGTTTTCTTTCGTTTTTGTCCATATATATATACACACACAAAAGAACTAAGCAATGTATGAAATGTTAATATTACGGTCTTCAGCTTGATAGACAGTTGGGAAAGATGTATTACTAGAAACGATAATGCAATGCATGCATGCTCTTACACACATATCCACAGATGGGGTAAAGTCAACGTGTCATTGTTGGTAGCATTTCAGATCCGAGTCCAAAATATACAAGTGTATAATACACGTAACAAGAGACGAGCAGGCATTAAATAAGAAAAATGGAGATAATGTGAAAATTATCCAAGACCAGATGTTCCCATTAGCAACCTTTCCGTCCATATCAGACAAGCTGCGACATACATGTAACCATTTTGCACAGGGCTATGGGGTCAAACTAACTTTTTTGCTGTATGTGAAGCGAGAATTTCTTAAAACTTTGCAAACTAAAGCTATTCATAAAAAATAATGCACAATAAATTCCCTCAAGACATATTTTGTACTAATGTATCACTGCTTATCAAGTCCCAAAAGCCACTTGAGGATAAGGGTTAATGGAATTGCGAATTGGTGATGAAGGACACCTTTGAGATGTATGGATATATATATTTGCTTGCCCATGAAAGCAAAATGTGACACAAGGTCGTTTTTAGTGTAGAAAAAAAACCAGCTTCCCAAAAAGAGGCAAAATAAAAATTGCCTCAGTATAGGAAGGTCCCTTCTATTGCCTAAGGACAAATTAAGTTTAGTGCAGCATTAGAACAGATGCTACACTGTGATCTTAGCCAGGACGCTAGATACTTTGATTTCAATTTGAAAATTCATAAACTGTGAATATATACATATAGATAATATAGAAGTAAATCAACCTTATTATTGTGCCATCTAATTCACATATTTGTCTATGGTGTGTAAAAAGGCATTAAACAAATTAGTTGGAAAGAGGGAATCATTTTTTTTTTTTAAATGCTCACATAAACATTAAAAGAATATTTTAGAGAAATACAAAGCTAAGAAAGTTTTCGAATGGGGGGGGGGCACAATGCTGACTTTTTAGAGCTATGCAGGCCAAAATAAAAAAATAAACTAAACAAGAAACAATAGATAAATCACTATAAAACACAGTTAACCGGCCATTTGTTTCCAAAGTTTGAATCAGTGTAGGATTATTTTGTTAAAAAATTAACATTCAAAAATCCTTTCAACTCTATTCTTATTTGTCAGTGTTAATTTTCGAAGCTTGAAATTGGTTCATTTCTGATAATATTCGTATGGAAGGAGAGAAGGGGTCACTTACAAATGTATTATTGCAATGGTTTATGAACTTTATTAAGCAAAGCCCAACCTTTCTTTCAAAAGGGAAACTTGTCTGGGATGCAATGCACAGGTGCAGAAGACAAGAGACAACAAGGGCCGGCAATGGAGAGTCAAGATGAAGAAGATACAGCATCCCCATACAAGATGATGAGTTTAATAGTTTTGCTTTTTTGTGAAAAAAAAGTTTCGCTTTTTTGTGAAAAAAAAGTTTCGCTTTTTTGTGAAACTGGTGCTTCAGAACTTCATTTTTTAAATCTTTTTTTCTTAAAAAAAAAAAATTAAAAAGAAAACTATTTTCACACATTTCCATTTCAAAAATTTTTCATGAATATTTTTTTACATTTTTCATAAGAGCTCCGTGGGCCAAATTAAAGACCAGCGGGCCATACTTTGGAGAGCCCTGATTTAGCATAACAATGCACACATCCATATTATGCAAAGCTATCTCACTCTCATCCAAATAGTCATTAAGACTAATCTGCTCACTATCAGTATGTTAAGATACTCCTAAGTCACATTCATAAGAGTTAATGCAAGTATCATGTTGGTGCAAAAGTTTTTGACGATTTAAAATTTCATCTTGAAAATAAACCCTTTTTTTATTCATAACAATAGCGACATTTGCTCTTTATAAGTTAATTCCATTTGTCAATAATTGAATGGCTTGTTTGTAAAATTTCTTTTTTTTAATGTGAAACAGGCATTTAACTTATGTCCAATGTCCTTCTCTAAATGGTTTTGTAATCCTCAACGTAAGTGTTAATCTGAGGGAGCTAACTCAGATAAATATGAGAGATGGGGCAAGATTTCTCAACCAGATTCTACTAGGAGATCTGGTCAGTTTTGCTAAGGCCGAACATTATTATGATTAGGGCTATAACAGCATATTCTTTTCATTGTTTTGACTCTCGAGTATATATCCGACACAGTTAATCAACTGAGAATCACATCACTCTATACAAAAGCATATAAGATATCAACAGATACACACTCGAGAGTCAAAACAATGAAAATATGCTGTTGTCCTTGCCTTATTTACGATGAAAGATGACTCCTTTTTCTGTTAACTAAAGAAGCTTAGGGTCAACATGGGTGAGAAAATTGCAGAAAAATATAAACGATGCTTTAATATTCTGAAAGAAACTTCTAAATTAATCATAGTGATATGTTTACGTAATAGCAAACTACATAAACTGAATTACAATCGTTTAAAATGTCCCTTTTACAAAGTGGCAAAATCTTTTGCACCGACCTGATACATTCATGCTTATATTGGTTCTTTATGATTCCTTTATGTTTCTAAACAATCAGTGTACTAAGTATGTAGCCAGGTAGACCTAGACACATAAATTTGAAATGTAGCTTTCACAGAGAGAGAGAGAGAGAGAGAGAGAGAGAGAGAGAGAGAGAGAGAGAGAGAGAGAGAGATGTTAAGTCAAGTAGTTTGATATTAAACACTGTTCAAATACAATCTGAGAATAAGGTAGAAGAACCCCACCTGTTACAAGTAATTCTAAGGCTATAAATCCAAGTAACAAAGTCAAGATTTCTTCCTACCCTTCCATTCCTATCGTACCCTCCACCCCCCAACCATGTGGTCCACAAGATTGGGGCCTCTTTACTGCAAAATTAAACACAAATGATGCACAATTGAAGAAAAGAAAAAAAAAACAAAACGCAAATGTCAACTATATGATTATGGTAATGAAAATCGAAAGACAAAACGTTGCGTCTCAATTTCATACAGCAGCTGGTCAAGTTAGGCCCACACCTGCATGTGTTGCATAGAGTCAGCACATAAGAGATATGAAAAAGTGAGCAGAAAATAGTGGAATGAATAGGAACACAAAGGAATCATGTTCAATAAAACCAGCCCCTTTATTGCTTACACACAGGTAAGGTTCATGGAGGTTGAACAGCAATGAGGTTATCGTACAGAGACATAACATAGTGAAAAGAGCCTATCGATAACGTGTTGAGGTAATAGCCTTTCAGAAGGGACGGTGGGTAGCCCTTATTGTCCCTTGTTAAAAAGAGTTTTTTTTTTTTTAAATTGTAAATCACAATCAGACCTGACACTTTGTATGTAACAATGCCAAATGGATTTACAGCTTTTCTAAACAGACTGGAAATGCAAGCAGATCTAAAAGGAAGAATGGAACAAATTTTCTATGGTATGTATGTAAAAGTATTTATCTTCTATCGTATAAAAGGGCAGCTGTCTGTGTATGTTTATATGTCCAACTAAAAGTTTTTAAAAAACCCTACAAAACAAAGACCCACAAAGTTGACATTTTCTTGAATGACATTGCCCCAGATGAATATTACCTAAAATTTTGAAAACAGAAGGAGAGAAAGGAGGGGGGGGTAACAGAAATATGTTAGATTTTTGCAACGGGCAACGCCAGGTACTACTGCTAGTTTATTATCTATAAAGCCAAGTTGTATTTCCATTATTGTATGTATTCAGCTAAAATTCAGAAACTACCAAAGATACACTAACTAACCATATCTCATTGGATTCTGTATAATTCTGAACTGGTTAAAAGAAATACTGTAGATATTCATTCGCTTGTAATCGTTAGGGATCAAATCCGTGCATGGAGATAGGGAGAAGAAAAAAAACTTCTGAAAGATAAAAAGATCAAAATAATTTAGAAAGAGAGAAAGAAACAAAAAAGAAAAAGGAGAGGAAGGGAAAAAAGAAGGGAAAAAAGGGAAAGAGGGGAAAGGGACAGGAAGGGAAGAGAGACAGAAGGAGAGAAAAAAAGGAAAAAGGAGATAGAGAAGAGAAAGAGAGAAGGGGGAGAGAGAGGAGGGAGAGGGAAAGAAAAGAAAGAGATAGAAAAGATAAACGAGAGAAGGGAAGGGAAAGAAAAGGAAGGAAAAAGGAAAGAGATAAACAAAGGGAGGGAGAGAAAGAGACAGGGGAAAGAAGAAGAAGAAGAAGAAGAAGAAGAAGAAGAAGAAGAAGAAGAAGAAGAAGAAGAAGAACAGAGAAGGACAGAAAAGATTGAATATAAAAATTGAGAAAAAAAAAAAGAGGATAAAGAAAAGAACACCATCTCAGGAGGAAGGAAATCAAATTGTACAGCAATTCTACCCCATCATCCACTCCAGAGACGTGAACATTGATTGCCAACAAGCATGTAGACTGAAACCAATTACATATGGATGTCTCAGTAGGTCACAGGATTCCCTGACCAGTTGCCACCTTATTGATGTAAACCCACTTACAGCTAACATGATCAGAGCATGCAATTTCCCCCAAGGGTAGAATATTGGTATTAATACTGGACACGACACACCACCTCCCGTGGGTCTCGCTATATCCAATTTAGCCCAAATACATCCGACCTGACAAGAAACTGGTTTTCTACAGCTTCAATTCTCTGCTCAGTTGGAGATAGCATTATTTTGAGAGGTTTTCTTTCTGTTTCAGGTCAGTGCTTCAAATGCAAAGAATTCAACCTTACAGACAACAGATCAATAGAATCTTTTGAATCTGAAGAGTTCTAGTGAGATCAGTCAAAAGATTTGCATGGGTATATCTACTTTATTTTTGTTTGTTTGGAAATGACTAACAAAAAGGCTATTGAAACCTAAGCATGACATACCAACGAAAATGTGGTTCAAACTTGAGCATGATAGACCAACAAAAATGCTGGTCAAAATTAAGCATGACAAACCAGCAAAAATGCTAAGTAAACTTAAGCATGACAGACCAATAAAAATGCTAACTTAAACATGACAAACCAACAAAGATGTTAATTTAAACATGACAGGCTAACTAAAATGCTAACTTAAGCATGACAGATTAACAAAAATGCTAAGCAAGCTTAAGCATGACTGATAACAGAAAATCACATTTTCTTTAAATAACATAAACTTCTCCAATAAATATCTTACCCAAATTGTAGAAACATAATGTGGATTATTGTCATATCAAGACACCAATGATCATAAAAATTTGCCATAAAATTCTTTGTATAAAAACTTGTAAAAAAAAAAATAACTCAAAAAACGTGACAGACCAACGAATGGGCAAAAATTCTCTCATGGCGATGCAAAGACCAACCGAAAATCAAATTGAGTTTTGAAAATTTCAAAAACCAATTTTTCATTCCCTTCAAGATGCTGACTTTTATATTTGCCATTTTCTCTTAATGCTTTATCAACTGCACAGGAAAGATGAAAATTCCGGAAACGGAATTTATTGCTTCATGTACAACTGCATTTCTCTCTCCAACTGAAAGGAGCCAGGAAGAATAATGGGCAGAAGAATTCAATCAACTTAATATGTCAGTGTTTTCTGGCAGTTTTCACAGAAAACAAACATTCCAAGTGATTAAGAAAGAGAAGCTGTCAATCAATCGGGCATTTATTGTGGTTAAAGCAAAGTAATATCCGGGGGAGGGGGATGGAGCCAAATTTGGATCTCAAAATGATTTATTAGAAATAAGGGATTAAAGGAATGTTCTTTATATTTCGAAAATGTACAGAGAAATATAAGGTAGAAGAAAAGAAAAAAAAATACATGGGTTTTAAAAAAATGTAATCATTATGATTTACGAGAGAGAAATTCTAAAAAGAACTATAATAAAAAGAAAAATAACTTTATAAAGCAAGAAAGAGATAGAGAAAATATATATAGAGACAGACACACAAACGGAAAAGTGTACAAATGAGAGAGAGAGAGAGAGAGAGAGAGAGGGGGGGGCGAAAGAGAAAAATCAGACATTAAAAGAACCAGAGAAAAATGGTTAAAAAAAAATACAAATTCTTTCAAAAGCAAAAAAATAAATAAATAAATAAATAAAAAAATAATTTTAAAAAAAATATCTTTTTAAATGGTTTTGAATTCCCAGAAGCGAAAAAGTGAAAACTCAAATTTTATTTGCTTGGCTAATTCCAATTATTGTTAAGCACAGGAAGGCTTCAATCAAGATTTATGCAACTAATTACGAATTAAAATAAATGAAGAAACAAACAAAAAAAAAGAGGAAATAAAATTAATTTTCTCTTTATAGCAATTATTCGCTTTTGAAAAGAATATTAAAAAAAAAAACATAACTAAAATATGTGTTGGTTTTAAAGATTTCAATGTAAAAACAAACAAAATGTGTGAAATGTGCTTTTCATTTTTCACAGAATTCATTTCACACGTTGTAATAATATGTCGGACTAAGTGTAAGCAACGAATTGTTAACGATACACTTTGTAGCACGCAGGCTTATTAGAACCAATAGAAAAGTAAAGAGCCGTCAACAATTTTAGTTACAACAATTAAGCGTTTTGAAAAGGGATTACAGTTTGAATATATCAACAAAGATTTAATTTTATTTATTTGTTTAACAGCATATGTTGTTGTTGTTGTTGTTGTTGTTGCAATGGCGTTCATCTTGGACGGATTAAGCTAGTTCTTTGGCTTACGCTACATCTAGAATTATGACAACAGGGTTTTTTTTTTAATAAGGTTGCACGAGATGGTTAACCAATCACACAACGTTTTTTTTCCTTACCATTTTGCTCTAGCTGGAAACATTTACCCATTATCTCATACATTCCAACCGAGAGATCTTTTCAAGATTCTAACTGTCACATTAAGTGCAGTTGTTTGTATCTTTCTTGCACTTGGTTCACCAGGTATATTTGCCAGGTAGTTTTTGAAATTCTTTTTCATGGGTTCTACCGTTTTTATAATTGCTCAAATGATGGAGATCTTCCTAAGATTCCAGTTTCTTTTCATGTCGTACATAAGACCGCGTTTAAGAGTGTAGCAAGGAGTGTCCCTTAGAATTCGTATCCCTCCCTGCGGTTGTTTTTATTTGAGGGGAGGGGGGATAGAAAAAAGCATAAAACAACAGCTGCGATGGCGGCAGCACATTCTGAGGTGAACTCAGCAACGAAACATGAAAGATGGGACTTTTAACTACTGCCAATAGTTCAAGTCAAAACTCCCTTTCTGGTACACCATCACTCAAACACAACTACCGATATATATATATATATATATATATATATATATATATATATATATATATATAAACAAGCAGGTTTTCAAATTTTGGAGATGAGGTTGAATTATTTGGATTATTCAACTGTTGTTCTTATCATCAATGTTATTTGCCCAACGTTTCGGCCGATATAACCTCTGACCTTCTTCGGGGTATCTTGGTAATCTTTCTATCAAACTCGGGAATCTACACGGAATTTCAGACGGAACCTTTCAATTAATCTATGAGAGTAGCATACTTCATTCTGTCAGTCACGACCGGATATACATCTTAAATAATTTGGAATTGTGTTCTTACTATCAGTCTTAAATAATTTGGAATATCGCCCTTCCCCGATTCCAATACAATTACCGATTCTGTTTATCATTAGTGCCAGTAATGAAAATCTAAGTTTAAAAAAACAAACAAACAAACAAACAACACAATTTCAAAAAACATTTTTAGCCATCAAGTTTTGATTTTTATTGATTTCCAATTCCAATTAATCATCCCAACACTATAGATATAATAGTATAGTTACATTCGAACATCCAAATATTTATTTTTCATGCAAAACATCTCTTCCAGAATATATATATATATTATTACTTTTGAAAAAAAAAATCCAGCAGAGTGCTCCATTAAAAGAAAAATCCAAAAATAAGAGCCCATTTATATTTTGTGTACAGAAAGTTGTTAGATAAGACAAGTTATTGGTACCGTCGGTTTTAAGTCCGATAATTAGGACCGTTCAAGATATCCATATCAAGCTCTCTTCAGCCAATACTCACCTGTTAGATGAGTATTGGCTGAAGAGAGCTTGATATGGATATCTTAAACGGTCCTAATTATCGGGCTTGAAACCGACGGTACCAATAACTTGTCTCATTTAACAACTTTCTGTACACAAAATACAATATATATATATATATATATATATATATATATATATATATATATATATATATATATATATATATATATATATTAGTGTGTGAATGATTAATCGGAGTTGAGAATTAAAAAAAAAATCAGAACTTTTTGAGGTATTGGAACCAGAAAATTTTGTGCAAATTTTCTGATATCCAAAATGATTCATTGTTTTCAATTTTTCGGATTTTGTTTAAAAGTTAATTTTCCCAACTCGTATCCATGGTGAAATGATAAATATTTATTGATGTTAAACTACCAATAAAACTAAGTGCGTTATTTACATTTGTGAAAATATTTCTACATATTATATGGTTTTCGCAATAATCCACCTACCATTTCCACTTCCTTAAAAAAAAAACCCAACTCGATATTTAGAAATTTAAAGAGAATCAGAAGCGGTAGCAGTATTCGAATTAAGAACAGAATTGGAAATTGAATCAGAGTCAGGAAACGTTTTATCACTAATATATATATATATATATATATATATATATATATATATATATATATATATACACACACACAAATAAATGACAAAAGTTTATAATCCAAATTTCAAGATGTTGACCATGTTACCATTTATTCCTTATATATATTTGTGTGAGTTTAGAGAGAGAGAGAGAGAGAGGGAGAGAGAGAGTGAGTTTATATATATATATATATATATATATATATATATATATATATATATATACGTATACACAGGAGTATATTGATTCAGAACGAAAGTAATATACTTTAATAGGAAAAAACAAAAGGAAACAGTATAAGATTTCTCTAAAGCTCTTTCTACCATCATAATTGAATGTGGCATGTACATTCTGTTTAAATGTTTGTTTTATTTGATTGGTCAGTGGAGAATAGCCATATCCATTTCATCAACCATCCAACCATCTGAGCTTAGTGCCATAGCAATGCCAATGGCAGCCATGTTGACCCATTCATTGCCTGCCAGCCTGAACCTTTTGTCCTCCATATTTGTTTGCTTTAATTATTGCGATTCCCTCTCTGGTCGTTGGCTAATAGAGGATACGGCATGCAAGCGACATCAATTAGGATGATGACATTTGGTATTCATCTATTCCAACTGAATTCAATCCTCTCCCCCCCCCCCCGCCACAACACGCAACCACAAAATAGGGGAGGCATGGAGTAAAGTTATGTCTTCATGTGCACGTCCCCTAAATACAACCTTCCACTCAACTAAACCAAAGAGTCTTATGCTTACTACTGCCATCATAACAACCCTTTACTTCGTGATGTCTTTTATCAAGTGATACTGAGAAAGAGGAGGAGAAAGCATTGGTAACTGAGATAACGCATCAAACATCCCACCTCCCTAAAAACAAAAGAGTGAGAGACGGAAAGTGATACAGGGAAAGATAAAGAGACAAAAAGAGAAAGAGAGAGGGAGACAGACAGACAGACAGAGAAGAGAGAGTAGAGAAACAGAGAGAGGGAGAGAAGAAAGAAAGAGAAGAAGAAAGAGAGAGAATAAGAAAAAGAAAAGAGAAAATGAGAGATAGACTATCAACTCAATGGTTGTTGGTTCGATCCCAGGCATGGGATAGTTGCTGATCTAGCCACATTAAAGATATGTGTAACGTTACAGTGAAACAATCTGTCTGTAGGTAACATATATATGATGATTAGATGGTCCTCGTCATTCCCATGGACGAACAACAACAACATATATATATATATATATATATATATATATATATATATATATATATATTAGTTCACTGAACAAATTATGTGCATCTTTCAAAGAAAATGTAATATAAAGTTCGTTCGTTGGGTTATTTAGATTCTTCATGTTACTATTCTCATATTCACAACGTTTCGGCCAATATAACCTCCGAGCTTCATCAGATTCATCTTCTCAAACTTGGGAATCTTTATGTTGAATTTGAAAACCTGAACTGAATATTGTTCCATCAGCCACCACCGCATCAACACATGCCGCAACAGATAAAAGCATTGATTATCAATCAGTTCTAAGTCACAGCCATCTGAAGGTTGAAAGTTCAATCCCTACTACAGGCGGTGATAACTAAGAATAACTTGAAATAATAACACTTCTATCCAGTCATGACCAACGAAATAAGAACAATCCACGCTTTGTGAATTAAACAAAGGGTTCAGTTCAAAATTCAATGTAGGTTCCTGGACTTGAGAGAAAGATTCCAAACTTCGGAAAGGAGCATGTGAAGAAGGTGGGTGGAAACGTAAAAATAACAACAAAGATGAAGATAACAGTCTGCATAATAATAGATAAAAAATCAGAACATCAATTTGAATGTCAGAAAAGAGATTTAAAATGTTCAATATGAAATAAAACGTGACTTACTTGGTCACCGCCTTCACTGTCACTCTGGAAACAAGGAAAAAACTCGTTAGAAAATAAATTTCTTATAGAATTAAAAAAAAATAAAATAGATAAATTTAAAAACTTAACAAAGAAAATCTACAAAAACAATGCGAGCTTTTCACGTTTTCCCAAGTCAACATAAAATTCACACCAATTACAAAATCACTGTATCTTGAGAACGGTTTATAACAATAAAAAGGACCAATATACTCTCTGTTGTTGCATTGCTTGTTTCATTTCAAACATTGACCTGATTAAAAAAAATAAAAAGCAAGGGAGATAATTCTGTTCTAAACTCTACACACAAAAAGTTTTTCTTTTTTTTTATTATTATTTATCAAATACTTAACGCTTGGATCACTTGTGTGGCCACGACGAGGAAGTTTAATTACTGTGAAGGCTTTTTTTTCTTTTCAACTACACATCACTGCTTAAATATGACAAGTTGACCAACAAAATGATATCTTATAGAGAAAATACCAATGGAACCATCTTAAAGACGTTGGAATTCTGAAAAAGATTTACTTACGTTTCTGAATTTTTGTGATGAGGATTGACTATTTATATAATTTGGATTTTTTGGACGATTATTCGCATAAGGATTGTATGTCTAGAAAGAAAAATAGGTTTAAGGTTTCTAAAATTCATACTATAATTGTCCACAAGGATTTATGGTGTAGTGGATAAAGTATTTTGTACATAAGTAAAATTAAATTCTCCTGGAGGTTGAAGGTTCAATCCTAAGCACAAACGACATTCAAAATAAAATCGCAAATTATTTAGAACTTTTACCTAGACATGTCTCATGGAATGAGAGCATGCTACCACCCCCGTGGATTAAATAAAGGGTTCCGTTTTAATTCTGTGCGGATTCCCGAGTTTGACAAAAAGATTCCAGAGTTCAACAAGATACACCTGAAGAAGGTCGGAGGTTACATGGAATGAGACGTTGTAAAAATAACACTCAAGGTGAGAACAGTAGCTTAATGAATCCAAATAATATGAAAAAAAAAAGACGTTTGAATTAGATGGGGGTGGAGGAGAAACAAAGCGATCTTATGAGATGAGTTAGCAGAGTAATGGCATTCATAGAAACATTTGTTGTAGAACTTGACACAATTTTTCATTAAACAATCATCAAACAATTGTTTTTCTTCTTTTTTTTTTTGCTTCCTCGCATAATGTTGATCCATCATCACGAGGAGGAGGAAGAGTTTTCTAATTTATTTGATTAGTCAATCAATTAATTGAACCAGGTGATTAGAAATGCAATCAGTCTTTCTAATTAAGAAATTAACTTCTTCAAACACCACGCCATCGCACCCCGTCCATCCCCCCCTCATCTCTTCGTGTTAATTATAATCTGAAAACCTTTAAGGATACAAAGACAGAAATGCGGAATCAAGATACAGGTTATATATAAAAATATAAAAACGCATTAAAAAATAAAAGATGGTTGGCAATGGACCTCCAATAGAGAAGGTGCGTCCACACCCAACATTGATTTGAAGGGTTTTATCGTGTGTTGTGTTGCTTTGTCATTGGGACTAATTTACTAAGCATAACAGATTAAGGTTCCAGCAAATCGAAAAATATTGTCGACATCCCCCCCCCCCCTGCGCATGCATCCTCCCCCTCTCTCCGCTCACTTCAGTCTCTTTTACCAGCATCTTTTCCTTTCTTTTCATCCTCAATCTTTCTTCCCTCTACTATGTTATCGTCTTATTACTTCTTTCTTATCTCTCATTTAATTCTTTCCACCTACTCTCTCTTTCTCGATGACTTTCTTCACACCTCTCCCATTTCAAACTATATCCTCCTCCTCCTCACTTTACATCTCTTAATACTCCTCTTCAATTTCCAAACTTATCTATCCTGCTCGTCTCTCTTATCCTTCTTCGCACTCCTCTACCTTATCTCCCCCTCCTCGCCTTTCTCACCCCCCTTCTATTTTCAACTTTATCCTCTTCCTTCTTTTCTATATTCTACCTTATCCTTTTTTTCCCTATCTCAATATTTCTTGCCATTCTTCTATTTCTTAGCTTACCTCCTTCCCGACTTTTCTCAATCCCTCCTCCCACTTCTCCTCTATTTCTAACTGTATCCTCCTCATCACTTTCCTTATTTCTTTTCTCACTCCTCATCATCTTTCTTCTTACTGCTCTCTTCCCAACCTTCTATTCCCCACTGCATCTTCCTCCTCCTCTTCTTCATTTTGTTTATTTCTCTTCCCACTCCTTTCCTACTTTATCATCCTTATTTGCTCTCCTACCTCACCGGCTTCTCTCTACCAACCCCTCAATTTTCTAATCACTCTCTTCCCCACCCCCTTCCACCAAATAACCCTCTCCTTTCTAGCCCCTCACCAGTATCTCCCACACAAACATATGATTTCAACTTCTAATTAGACTACAATATCCCATGCAGATGGCAATGCAATTATAAAAACCCTGACTGAATTTTAAGCATTCAACATTATTGATTGCTCTTCAGAAAAATATTCTCCTATTTATAACAAATTTTAACTGACAATGCTCAGCATTTATTACAGAAATTTTATTTGATATTTTCAAATCTGACAGCGCTATGTGTAACTACTTTCACATGCATAAATGAAAGCTCCAGGAATTAGGCTACCTGAACTGAGCCAGATCTTTTTTAAACATATTTCTCTCTCTCTCAAATTTGTCAATCTGTGGTATGTCTATCCCATCACTAACATATATATATATATATATATATATATATATATATATATATATATATATATATATATTAGTGATGGGACGATTCCAATATTTTCCCTGATTCCAATACAGTTACCAATTCCGTGCTAAATTCCCGATCCCGATTCTTTAAAAATTTCTAAATATTTAACTACAAAGTTATTATTTTTGCCGATTACCGCAAAAACACACGTTAAATGTGCATATATTGTTAAAAACGTAAAAACAGACTTGTGGGGGATGATCTAAAGATTTTAGTTTTACTAGTAATTTAAAATCAATAAATATTTTATTATTACTACAAGCAGTGGAAGATTTTGTTTTAAACAAAATCAAATAAAATAGACAATTAAAGGAATCGTTTTTAGGTGTCGGAAAATAGGCATCCGATACCCCCAAAAGTTCTAATTTTTCCGATTCCTGGTTCTGATTAATCGTCCCAACACTAATATATTCAAAAATAACAAAAGTTTATATCCCAATTTTCAAGATATTGACCATCTTACCGTTTATTCCTTTAAGTACGTTAACATGAACAATTCTTGAAAGTACCTGTTTTGTAGCACAGAATCATTCACGTGATTTTTATATCGATTCTTGAATTTATTCTGCCCTTAATTCATTAGTAGAAAACACTGGTGTCGAAAATTGTGCATGTCAACATATTTATATATATGTAAATGAGATGCCTCTTATTTTGTTGGGACGTACGTTTATCTATTTTTTATTATTAGATAGTATTACGTTCATAAAGGGATACCCATGGACAGGCATGTTTCTAGCTTTCAGACGTCATCAGCATGGGCTAGGATCGAACTCATGACACCATTTGCAGCCTGGTGTTCTACAATTGAGCTACGATGACTTACCACTTGAATGCATGTTTTTTTTTGTTTTTTTTAATCGCTGTTTTTTAATTTAAGGTTTGTTGATATGGGTTTAAGCAAAAAGGTATCACGTGTCGGCTACATGAACATCTTCAGATGGGACAGATTTCTGGTTTTTGCAGCCATTAACTCTACATCAAAAGAAACAGCGGATGCAAATGTCAGAAGGAACTTAAACTCATCCCACAGACACAAGAAGTGTGTGCGTGTGCGCGCACGCAGAAGAAAAGTGAATAATGAAATATTGGAATATAAAGAAACCACCCACTCTCAACATGACCAAAATCTTGTGCAAGTGCTTAAAGTAATAACAACAATAACAACAATAATAACTACACATAAAAAAAGAGACAACCTCCTAAAAAACAAAGTAGGTTGATAGAGAGTGTGTTTGATGAGAGAGGGGCAGCTATGATGAAGAATTGCTAACCCATTTAATTTCTACTTTGCTTTTCTAAATGATAAAAGTCATGAATGAAGGGGAGAGGAGACGGGTGGGAAGAGGATGAAAATAAAAAGACTTGACTCAATTGATGCAGTGTGACATCAATTGTCAGGACCCACAGACAGTCATCATTTGTAAGAGGAAATATGGAGGGAGGGGGTGTTCGGGCGAGGGAGGAGGAGGATGAGGTTATGGCAAGAACAATTGGGGAAATGGGTTGGGAAGACCGATTCAAAGATGGAGGGAAAACAAACAAGGGGAAGCCTGTTGTTACAATTTTTTTTTTTTTTCTTAAATACAACTTCCTCATCAGTTTTAAGAAACTAAAGGGCAAAGACTTTACAGTCATCAGAGTAAAGAGAGATTACTTTCTCCATTACACACACACACACCCCGATCGATGCCTCCGTTTAGTTTTGAAAAACAAAGAATACCCTTGTAGGGGCAGCTACGCATGTAATTGTGAGGCAAACGTTGCGAAATCCTCAACCACACATCTTCTGAATCGGCACTGTCTGAGTCCAGTGGCAAGAAGTCCAGGACGACTGGAAACAATGCTGAGATAAGCGGAGAGCACATACAGCACCTGGAAGTCCCAAATGGTCACCCATTTAGTACTGACCAGCACCAGATTTGACGTTGCTTAACTTCGGTGATCCAGCGGGAACCAGTGTGTCAACGTGATGATGTCGTATAAAAATACATATATATATATACACACATACTACTAAAACTATGGCCGTTTCTCTCTCTCTCTCTATATATATATATATATGATGATGTGATGATTGCAACGTCTTGTCAGACGAGTGCCACTCCCTCAGACATTTAAAATCCAGGAGCCCAAATGTCTGAGGGAGTATCTATACAAATATGATGTTACAGAATCTAAGCTTTGTACGACAGCTAAGTCTCTCTCTCGGTTCAAAATGTTGAGATCCAGCAACAAGCAAGAGCAAGATAGCCAGCAACAAATTAAACTGCAGACCAGCTTAATGCAGGTACTGGTCTTCCGCTTTATGGTTTTTTAAATCAGAGATTTGCTTCTCCTAGAAAGGTTGCCTTCACCACGGCTTACGGGAGCCCTCTCTACCCCAATACACATATAAACACACAAATATACACGGTGCTAGTTGGCCGTTGACCCAGAAAAAGAGTTCATTCGCCCTTTGGAAGGTCTTGTTTTTAATCCTTCAGGGAGACTAGCCGCCCTCCTCACCAAACAAGTCTGGTGGGGGAACCAGTTTAGTTGCCGGTGACCCGACCATGAGGCAGGTAGTACTGGGTTACATGGTACCAGTAGCATATGATATGACCTGACATATATATATATATATATATATATATATATATATATATATATATATATATATACATACACACATACTACTACTAAAACTATGGCCATTTTTCGCTTATCACATCTAGCATATAGGATGGTGTTAGAAAGAGAAATGGATGATATAACGTTATCATTCAACCTTTATAACGCCATCCATTTTCTAGAATATATATATATTCACACACAGATACATTGATAGATATATATATAGATAGATAGATTTCTTGATAATAATCTATGGAGGAGACAGAGAGGGGGTAGAATGTAGTTACTCTTAAATAAAACTAACCACATATGCAATTACCGCTAACATTATCACTTATCTTTTAACAAGAAAAATAACTGTAAAATTTTCAGAAGGTCCAGTAGCTGCTATTATTATAACTAGCGGAGGGACTTGCTAGGTCGTAAAATACGCTTAAATATATTTTAATTCATGCAGATTTTGTATTTATTATTACAGAACCAATTCTCTATTAGATATTATATTGTACCTAATACATAGGAGTGATTTCAAAAGTTTACAAAAAAAGACTTGGGTGCCATCAGCTAGAATCAAAACCAAAATATTTAGCGTTCCAGTCGCGTTACCTACTTAGCTATCAAGAGATTGATAAGAAAGATTTAATATTAAACATCTTTAAGAAATGAATTGAATTTAGGCAGAAAGTAAAAATATGCCGGCAAGTTGAAATGAACATCTCGCATTTCAACTTGCTGACATATTTCTGTACGCGTTATTCATCCATTCATCAAAACAAAAATTTTATTCGTTATAAACTATCCTTGGTGTATGATTACTATTGCCTGTTAATTTCAGTGTTATGTGATCAATAGTTTCGGAGTTTATGGTTAAATATTTACACACACACACATACATACATACATACATCTACTGTTTATGTATATAGATTATTATTAGTAACAGTAGTAGTAGTTTTATCATACGATCATTGTATTTGTAATATTAAAAAAAAAAACAAAAAAACAAAACAATGATTATGCAGAGGATAAATGTGTTGGGATATTAACACAGTACTACAAAAGGTGGTTTTGATTATATAAAAACTATGAAGAAATTAGTAGATTTCTTTAGAATGTTTCTGAAAGCGAAGAGAGTGTAGTTTTGCTTTTAACTGTTATGTAGTTAAGTAATAATTCTACCATTAGTCAAAGACAGGAGTGCAAGTTTGTCCTATTGTCAGACGTGTTACAAGTTTACTATGCCCCTCCCCCTAGAACAGGGACAAACTTATCAGACCTCTCTGTTTTCACTTTCGTGATGGCAAAGAGGCGCTTCACAGACTTTCATGATTGGTAAACAGAGTTCCTTCGAGTGTTCTGATTGGACCAAAAATAAATAAATTAAACATTTGAATTTTGGAGCTTTTACACAAAACAAACTCGGCTTCTGCTAAGAAAATCTAGTTCTTTCCCAACAGTAATAAGGAAGTAAATTTAATTAAAAGTAGAAAACATTTTTTAATTGTAGCTAAAATTAGTCTTTCATTGGATTTTAATGTGGTTTATTCATCCAATGCCATTAAAATATTTTCTAATGTTTGCATACAAATTTCACAAAAATAAGAGGTCTCTGAAATTTTTAAACAAGATTTACATTCACTTCCTCTTTGCATAAAACTAAATTAAAAGTAAATATAACCCACATCACCAACCCTTAGGTATAGCAGTTGTTTTCCATTATTCATAATGACCGGTTTAATAATTCAGAAATGAATCCTATACAAAGACTCACATAAACACAGAAATACGAATGACATTAAATATAGAATTTTTTAAATAAAAATTATCAGATAAAATTAACCAAAAAATGCAACAATGATTCGAAATATGGCGAATAAACACTTCTTTTTTTCTTTTTTGCGTGAGGAGGGTTACAAAGCAATACCTCTTATATAATATTAACGGGGCTAGTGTACGGAAGGGGATCCTAAATGTTTGGCCGCTTACTGGCCTCGGAAATTTTAGGTCAAGTAATATTAGCAGTGTCACATGAAATGATAGCATTAAATTACCATGGATATAACCAACATGAGCCTGCATTTGGAGAAGGATAATGCAGAGTTACTAAGTTCCGATTTACGATGCCTCCCCACGGGACAGAGTTAGACACCAGGGTCGTTTAAGAGTTACTAAGTTAGAACAGCAATAAAATGGCGGACATGAGACAGCCATCTTTGGAGTCAAAATCGTTCAAAACTCAATTGGGATCCATTTTGTACATTGGTACCCCATAAACAACATTATGCGATTAAGTTAACACAAGTTGCTATTTTTAAAGCAATCTTCACAAAAGAATTGTTCTTTTTTTCTTTTTTTAAGTAGAAATTCTTGATTCAAATATTAAAATAGATATTTGAAACAATATTAAAGTCACGGAACGAATCACACTATATGTAAGAAAATACATAAATAAAAACGTTACAGGAAAAATAGATCTTAAAATTTTTTCAGACTTTCAATAATCGCCCCGCTCTCTTTCAATCCAAAACACAAAAAAAAAATCAATTTATAAATTCCATCTAAAAAATCATTGTCTCAAAAAAAAAAAAAAAAAAAGAAAGAAAGAAGAAAGGGTTTTAGTATAAAAAAGAGAAAGAAAGAGACAATGGGAGAATGAAAAGTGAATTTGTGTGAGGGAGAAGAGGTCGTTGTTAGGGTTATGATTTGAAGGTGCTGCAGGCAGTTATTATTTCTGACCTGTCTATTAAACAAATGAACGGACATCAAGTTAAAAACTGCTGAATTATTCAACGAGGTTGTCAAGCTGAGACACATGAGTAGAATTGAACAGTCCATAAAATGCAAAAATGGACAGAAACAAGGAGACACCAACTCTCCGACCCCCACCGGACTGTCGAATCATAACGGACCATGTAGAATACAAAATAACTTTCAGGAGAGAAAGAGAGAGGGGTTGGAAGAGCGAGAGCAGAAGAGAGAGAAATAGAAAGAAAGGGGGGGAGAGAGAAAGAGATAGAGAGGGAGAGAAAGAGAGAGGGACAGAAAAACAGACGGAGAGAGAGGTGGGAAGAGCGAGAGGGAGAGAGAGGTGGGAAGAGAGAGGGGTGGAAAGAGAGAAAGAGAGAGAGAGTGAGAGAGAGAGGTAGAAAGAGCGAGAGAGAGAGAGGTGGAAAGAGCTAGAGAGAGAGAGAGGTGGAAAGAGCTAGAGAGAGAGAGAGGTGGAAAGAGCTAGAGAGAGAGAGAGAGAGGTGGAAAAAGCTAGAGAGAGAGAGAGGTGGGAAGAGAGAGAGAGAGAGGTGGGAAGAGAGAGAGAGAGAGAGGTGGGAAGAGAGAGAGAGAGGTGGGAAGAGAGAGAGAGAGAGGTGGGAAGAGAGAGAGAGAGAGAGAGGTGGGAAGAGAGAGAGAGAGAGAGAGAGAGAGGTGGGAAGAGAGAGAGAGAGGTGGGAAGCGAGAGAGAGAGAGGTGGGAAGCGAGAGAGAGAGAGGTGGGAAGCGAGAGAGAGAGAGAGAGAGAAGTGGGAAGCGAGAGAGAGAGAGAGGTGGGAAGCGAGAGAGAGAGAGAGAGGCGGGAAGCGAGAGAGAGAGAGAGGCGGGAAGCGAGAGAGAGAGAGAGAGAGAGAGAGGTGGGAAGCGAGAGAGAGGTGGGAAGCAAGAGAGAGAGAGAGAGGTGGGAAGCAAGAGAGAGAGAGGTGGGAAGCGAGAGGGAGAGAGAGAGAGGTGGGAAGCGAGAGAGAGAGGTGGGAAGCGAGAGAGAGAGGTGGGAAGTGAGAGAGAGAGGTGGGAAGCGAGAGAGAGAAAGACAGGTGGGAATAGAGAGAGAGACAGGTGGGAAGAGAGAGAAATGTGGGAAGAGAGAGTAATAAATAAAGTAAGAAAAGTAGGAAACAGAAAGAAAGAAAAGAAAAAATAAAGAAATATGCAACATGGATAGGAAAAAAGAAGAAAAATAAATATTTGGAAAAAGAAAGAGACACACGTATGAGAGAGAGAGGGTGGAGGGTGATTCGAAATTAGCATAGGAAAAAAGTTATAGTAAAAATGACAAAAGAAAAGGACAATACCGCGAAAAAAACTTACATTTTAAAGAGACTCCCACATTTTATAAAAAGTAGAAACCGCCGTTAACGTTGAGATATCAAGTTAACTACTGCGTCTTTCCCATATATTTAATATATAAAGAAAACTCGATCGGATTCTCAACCCTAGGCTTAAATTGATATTTCATTTTTAGGGGTTTCTTCATTTTTATCCTTTCAGTATGTTCTTTATACAAAAGTTTAATTTGCCTCAGCTTATTTCAGAAAAATACTTGTTGCAACTAAGATGGGCACTTACAAAATTAATCCAAAAAATTTTGTACATTTCTCTACTTGTGCCGACTTCAGATGAACAATTATATATATATATATATATATATTTAAATAGATATAAACCTATTTATTTCTTTAAATTACTAGATCACAACAGGAGGTACACTAATTTGTTTATGAAAACTTATATAGTATGTTGTCTTTATGAAATGCTACAAGGGGCCTTTGTTGTCACTCCGACCACTAGATTTATTTAGAAGTAAGCCTACTTGTTACTGTCTTTCTTTAAAGACAAACTGATAAAGGGGAAATATGCGAGAGGATAAATTGTATTATATGTATATATAATCAAATTACATTTTACTCGCGGTACAACGATTCACAAAAAGAACCGGCTAGTTAGAATCAAATATCAGTTTGTAGAAAGAAATATATTGATGACAAAAATCGACAAACAGACCAACTTACTTGGCCTTCGGGACAAGATTAAAGTGTAGTATCTGTTCTTCAGATGCTGCACTTTCAACAATTTCTTGTTCTCTGTCAGTGGAGGAGAAATCCTTCATGGCTGAGACGATTTTTACTTTTGTTCCTTATCTCCACATTAAAAAATGAGCCTGGTGCCTAACTCTGTCCTGTGGGGAGGCATTGTAAATATGAACAATAACTCTATATTTTTTATGGATTATTATAATTGATTTTATATATATATATATATATATATATATATATATATATATATATATATATATATATATATATATATATAAAAAACCTTTATATATCTAATTTTAAATAAATAAGAATGTAAATATACTAAATACTAATCATAGTGGGGGTGATAAGTAGTTAAATGGATTAATCCGTAATCTTATAAATACAAGACTGATAAATTAAAAAATATATCCATTTTAAATGTGGAAATTGATGAATCACGCAGGTAAGAAATTCATTTTTATAGCATGAAAAGGTTACTAACTGAAATTAAGAATAGGAAATTGGATCAAATGTTTCTAACGTGTCTTCTTCCTAAGATTAAGGATGGTGGTGTTTGATCAACATTGCTGGGGAACCATGATGTAATATACAGTTTTGTTTTTAAATCCCCGAAACAGTGTTTCATGGTAAACAACTGATGATCACTTGAAAAATAAATTATTGGTACTATAGTAAATTCGAGAGTTGATGCAGTGATTGCAGGTGATTAAATAACTTACTGACTAGATGGTTTTCTAACGAATGATAAAAAATATTTTTTGTATAGTTTTAAAGGTTGAAACCTTCAAAGACTATATATATATATATATATATATATATATATATATATATATATATATATATATATATAGAGAGAGAGAGAGAGAGAGAGAGAGAGAGAGAGAGAGAAAGATAGAGAGAGAGAGAGAAAGGAGAGTTGTCCAGTTTTCTAACAAGCCACCACGCCCACAATTAATAGACTATAGACACGATCATTGGACATTTCGAAGGAGGATGAGTATTTCAGTGACTATTTTGAGGGTAAAAGTTAAATGTCAATGGTGGGAAGATAAAAAAAACAATAAAAGCCACAGTGTCTCGTTTGAACCCACCCACCAAGCCCTCGATTTCTGTGCACATAAAAACATGACAGATCACAGTGGGCCGGATATGATTCAGTGTTCTGAATCTGTTCTCCTGCCTTCGCTTTCCGTTCCTCATAGGTTTCCAGTGGAACGATGCACACTTAATTCCACTCTACCGGATGGAAAGAATCCGTTTGAAAAGACAATCTGATCCAATCTGTAACCTAATAAGGAGAAGTAAACAAAAATGGGAGAGGAGTTATACACACACGTGTGTGTGTGTGTGCGTGTGTGTGTGTGTGTGAGTGAGTGAGTGAGTGAGTGAGTGAGAGAGAGAAAGAGAGAGAGAGTATTTTCCGTACTACAATAAATTCGATTCTGAAAGACGGACACCAAAACCTACCTGCATTCCAAGAATCCACACACCTCATTATTCAATATATATATATATATATATATATATATATATATATATATATAAAGGAACAAACCGAGTTATCTGTTCATCAACGTTTTGTCTTTATTTCGAGACTTCCTCTTGTTACTTTTTATTTCTCTATTTTGTCGGAATACTACTTCCATTATTCTCATCATTATATATATACATATATATATACATAATGTATATATATACATATGTATATATATATATATATATATATATATACATAATGTATATATATATAAAAATATAATAATATAATATATATATCTAAATAAAATATGTAATATATATAAATATAATATATATAATATATATAAATATGATATATATAATATATATAAATATGATATATATAATATATATAAATATGATATATATAATATATATAAATATGATATATATGATATATATAAATATGATATATATGATATATATAAATATGATATATATGATATATATAAATATGATATATATAATATATATAAATATAATATATATAATATATATAAATATATATATAATATATAATATATATATAAATAATATATAAATATAATATATAATATATATATATATAAATAATATATAATATATACATATATAAAAATATTATATAATATATACATATATAAAAATATTATATAATATATACATATATAAAAATATTATAATATATATATATATATATATATAAATATAATATATATATAATATATATAAACATATAATATATAATATATATTATATATATATATATATATAATGTTTATACATATATAATTTATATATATAAATATGATATATATATATATTATAGATATATAATATATATTTATATAATATGTATAATATAATATATATATAACTAGCAAAAGTACCCGTCGTTGACTGGGTTCAAAAACAGCCTACAGAAATTCGACTCTGATTTATGAAAGCATGATAGGTTATGAAAAGGAAGGGTTGTAAAGAGATAGTTTCGAATTTGGGGGTATCAAGACCAAAGCAAAATATGATGTAAAGTAAAAATAAAATAGATAACGCTCATAATTTATTATACCATACCTGTTCACACTGAAACACTTATCACAATATTCTGTGGATCTATATTAAAAAACCTTGTTAAACTTTGTGACATATTTCCATTATATGGAGATCAGGCGCGAATGAACACCCCATAATTTTATTATACCATATTTCTTCAAACTGAGACATAATTATCAAAGTATACTTACGCAGATAGATATGAAAAGTCTTTATTAAAGTTTGCGCCTATTTCCATTCTATGAAGGCCAGGCGTGAACGCAGACCCCACATTTTATTATACCATCCCTATTTAAGTTAAAACATACTTATTAAAGTATTCTTATGTACATCTATATCAAAAACCCTTGTAAACGTTTTTTTTTATTTTTAAATTTTTTATTTCCATACTTTGTGGACCAGGCGTGAACGCAGACCCCACAATTTTAATGAACCACCGTTCTGCCAGATCAAACATACCCATTCCTGTGTCTTGATACATCTTCTATCATTATATGTAATCAATTTTTTAAAATAGTCAACCATATAGGAGCCTATTCGCGACCAGACACACACACACACACACAGAAATTCAGCTTTATATTATAGATATATATATATAATATACAGTCCTGGTCAAAATCATAAGACCACTTAAGAAAGTAAGCATTTACGCATATTATCGAATTTTTAATCAAACAAATGGTTGAAACCATTGCCAAAAGTGAAAATATGATGGAAAAAAATTAAATCTGCTTCATTCGAAACCTTAACCCTGGTCTAATAATTATTTTTTAAAAAACAAACATTTTCACCTGGTCAAAATGATAAGACCACTTTAATAAAGTCGGCTAGTTTTGAAAAAATGAATACGAAAAGCTTTTTATGTTACTAAAAGCAACTTGTTAGTGGATAAAAAACATCTTACTAAATTATAAATGGCAAAAGAGAAACCATTATCAGAGTTTGAGAGAGGAAGGATCTTTCAGCTTAATAGGGGTGGAGTCTCCCATAGATCCATTGCAAACGAAGTGAATCGTAGCAAAACGGCATCACAAATTTTTTAAGAAATCCAGATCAATATGGGCACAAAAAGAGTCCAGGGCGACCAAAAAAAATAACCCCATCACTGGATCGCCGTATCAGACGAAGTTTAAAAAAAAACAACTCCAGTATGAGCTCAAGTTGATTGAAAAGCCAAACAGCAGCAGAATGTAGTCCTAAAACCATCAGAAAGCATCTGAAAATGAAGGGTTTCAATCATTTAAAGCGACTGCAGAAACCACGTCTTCTTGAACAGCACAAAACTAACCGACTTAAATATGCCGCCAAATACCAGACTTGGGATGAAGAGAAGTGGAGTGGGAAAATGTAATTTTCTCCAATGAGAAAAAGTTTAATCTAGATGGTCCAGATGGATTTCAACACTATTGGCATGATAAAAATTGGCTCAAAGAGACTTTTTCAACTCGGCATAGTAGAGGAGGGTCTTTAATGATCTGGGGCGCTTTCTCGTCAGCTGGGACCCTAAAGTTGCAAGTAGTGAAGGCCGGCAAACATTATTGAAGTACATTTCAATGCTTGAAAATGCCTCAATCAGGACTGAATGTCCACGTCTGTGTAGAAGAAATTGGATTTTCCAACAAGGCACCGCTGTGATACAAACTTCTCGACAAGCATGAGAATACTTTTCTTCAAATAATATAGAATTGTTAGATCATCCAGCATGTTCTCCGGACCTCAATCCCATTGAAAATCTTTGGGGATGGATGGCAAAAGAAGTATCCAAGGATGGAACCCAGTATGATTCGATAAAGGAACTTTCTGATTCAGTTTTCGGTACATGGCATAAAATTCCTTCGCAACTGATAAAAAACTTAGTCGCAAGCATGCCGAAGAGAATTTTTGAAGTAATTTGTAATAATGGAGGCTATACTAAATACTGAGATCCTTTTTAGTAATTTCTAATTGCCTTTTGTTAGATAAATTATCAGTGGTCTTATCATTTTGACCAGGTGAAAATGTTTGTTTTTTAAAAAATAATTATTAGATCAGGGTTAAGGTTTCGAATGAAGCAGATTTCATTTTTTTCCATCATATTTTTCCTTTTGGCAATGGTTTCAACCATTTGTTTGATTAAAAATTCGATAATATGTGTAAACGCTTATTTTCTTAAGTGGTCTTATGATTTGACCAGAACTATATATATATATATATATATATATATATATATATATAATGTTTGTTAGTTTCCTCTGCTTTTCTCATCCAAGGCAGATTGAAACTATATTGAATAAATTCTAAAATATTATCAAGATAAGTCAAACACACTACGCCATTAATAATCACTGCATCTCATTTCACACACACACACATATATAAAGGGAAAATGTGACAGTATGACAGAAACAAGGACTATGAATATATATATATATATATGCAGTATTAAATTTATTATTAGAGCATTATATAGTTAATAACAATTTGAGAACAAGAAAATATTTTTACACATGTCGCTAGAAGAAAACTGAAGATAAAAAAACATATTCCAATTTTTTCTAAAAACTTGAAAAATATTTTTTATTCCAAAATTGTTATAAATTATTAGAAGGTATAATTATGAAGTGAATATTTTATTTGGACCTTTATTTCACACACGGAATATTGAGCTTTATTTGTGTATTTAGTAACTAATTCATATTAGATTCAATCCGAACTGTATAAAATTTAGTCTTCTAAATATTATCTCCTTTTCTCTTATATTTCTCTCTCTCTCTCTCTATATATATATATAAAGTTGTGGATATATATATATATATTAAGCTACACAATTTTTCGCACTTAATTTCTGTAAGGTCTTGTCAGGCTAAAATGCATGAAATTCATGTGATCGGGCGTTTTTATCTCAACCAATAAGATTCAACGTTACTCCTGCACATGGGTTACTGTTTTCATTAGCCAATGGCAAAGTCATTCTCAAACAAATGTTCGGCTAACTACTATTTTGTAAAGTCTTGAAAAACTCATGTGACTCCTCCTTTTTTTATGAATTCAAACTAATCTTGTTTTAGCATGTGTGCGCTTTAAGTAAACAGTAATGAATTCCAAACTAAGACATCTCAAGTGATTGTATATAGTAAAAGTATAAAAAGATTTTAGGCATTATTATATGTATTTTTTAATTTAATATTTTTTAATGTATTTTCATAACTTACTACATAGCTCTACTCACATATTGAGCACTATTAAAATAATTATTAAAAATCCATAGATACTATACCCCCATATACCACGAGGTAAAATACCAGGTTGGGAAACTGGCACAGTCTATTCTTCTCTCAAGAGTAGATGGGCCTCTCTTAAGCCATGGTAGGCAACCCATCTAGTGATGGCATCACAATAAAACGTCATGATAAAAAATACACTTGATAGACCTAGCAAAGCATCAAGTATTCAGCTTCGGACAAGATTTGAATTTCACTACAAACTCGTGTAGCGAGTTCAATCTCGGCTGCGGCTGCATGTTATGTTACGTAGATACCTCCATATAAAATTTTACGTAGATACATAGAATATATATACATATATATGGACTCTCCTGCAGAATCCCAACACTTCACTACTATAATCAAATCATCTTCGTGGAATTATGAAAACTTAGTTGCCTGAACCTCATATGTTGGGATTTTCAGTATTTACTTCAACAATGCTCAGTAAATAGGTAGAGCTTGGTAGTAAGCTATGAAACTATATATGGCAATTACCATATATATTTTCCTAGCTTACTACTATATATATATATATATATATATATATATATATATATATATATATATATATATATAATGTGTGTGTGTGTGTGCGTTCACTTTGCTGTAGGCATGCTGGGTATCTAATGAGTTTGCAGTATGTTGTTTTTCTCCTTTGTTTGTTTAATGTTTACTTAAAACCAATCGAGGTATTTTCTGCATTGTCAATTGACTGAGCCATGAAACATTTCTCTTCGCTTAAAAAAAACAAGTCCATATGGAAAATACGTGATTAAAAAACAACAATGATACAAAATAAATGATAAAAAAAACATTTCCTGTTTTCATTTATTTCCTGAAAAAAAAAAAAAAATATTTTATCATCAGAATGTGCAAAAAGAAGGAAATGCAAAAATGTTTAAATTGATAGGAAATTGTGTGATGGAAAAAAACGTTATTTTGTTGCTTTAAGTTAATATTTTGTTTACATCGACTTTTATCACTAGGAATTCAATCAAAAGACGAAAGAAATGTATGTATGTATGTATTATGTACATATTATGTATGTATGTCTACAAGGTAATAAATGTAGAATGAAAAGCGTGTGTTGCTATGAAGAAATCAATTTGTTTGTTTGTTTTTTTTTTTTACTTTATAACGATTGGGAAATACGAAAAAGTCTGTTTTCAATTCCCAAGAGAGAAAGAGTTTAGGAAATTGATGGAAAGGGGGGGGGGGATAATGTAAGGAAGAGGGGATAGGAGTATCGGAGAGGTGGAGGAGAGGTAGATGTTTTGAAAAGAGGCTTACATCTGTAGAGTGAGAGGAGAAACGAGTAAAAATTGAAGAGAGACTAGTTACGATTGGGAAGAGAGACGAGTTACGGTTGGGTAGAGAGACGAGTTACGGTTGGGTAGAGAGACGAGTTACGGTTGGGTAGAGAGACGAGTTACGGTTGGGTAGAGAGACGAGTTACGGTTGGGTAGAGAGACGAGTTACGGTTGGGTAGAGAGACGAGTTACGGTTGGGTAGAGAGACGAATTCAGGCTGGGAAGAGAGACGAGTTAAGGCTGGGAAGAGAGACGAGTTAAGGCTGGGAAGAGAGACGAGTTAAGGCTGGGAAGAGAGACGAGTTAAGGCTGGGAAGAGAGACGAGTTAAGGCTGGGAAGAGAGACGAGTTAAGACTTGGAAGAGAGACGGGTTAAGACTTGGAAGAGAGACGGGTTATGGTTGGAAAGAGAGACGGGTTATGGTTGGAAAGAGAGACGGGTTATGGTTGGAAAGAGAGATGAATAGCATTGAGAAGAGAGACGAGTAGCGTTGAGAAGAGAAAGTAAGGTTGGCAAGATAAAGAAAACTCAGCAATGTAAGTTGGAGGAGGGACAGATATCGCTAATAAAATTGGGGAAAGTGTGGCAGGAATAGTTAGCATGAGAGGGGGAGAGATATGTTTCTATTTCAGAAAGTGAAATAATAAGAAAGACTAAGAAAAATAAGGAGAAAAATAGTGAAATTGAAAATTAAAAAAAAAAAACTGAACGAAAAAAATAAGACAAAAATACTTAAAGGATGACAAACATTTGCCATGCAAAGATTAATGATGTGAGAATCTTGCAAATGAGCAACGAAAAGTGAAAGAAAGAACAAATGGTTTGTTATTCTGTATTTACCTGATAGCCTCCATTGCCAGTGCTTGAGGAAGAACTTGCCTGTAAAAAATGAACGTGGAGAGAAAAAAGAAATCCCATTAAAAGAATGAAAATGAAATAAAAATAATCATATATTAATTAAATACAATCGGAACATCATAGTTGTTTACATAGGAAAGAAAGCAACAATCTGTGTAATGTTCACAATTAATGGATGTTTTTCAGTTTCACTAATGTGTTAGATGGTTTCAAAACGCCATCACATTAATTTTAAAGAAGATAACCGTTTTTGTTGTTGTAGGGGCTCATTGTGCTGCATGAAAGAAAGAAAAAACGTTGTTTGAATAGAAAAGCTTGAATGACATCTAAAGGTAAGAGGTAACCCAAGAACGGAAGTCGAGGAAACCAGGAGATTTTCTCTCTATTTTCTTGGTGACACTTCAAGCAGTCCATTGCACGGTCCATAATAAGGGAGGGTTGCACACTGTAACTAGGTAAACCATTTTATAAATATCGGTGTCCGAGTGATTTTGTCAGCAAACAATTAAGAATCTGAGTTTCCAACAAGTGCATAATGCTTTGTTCCATCATTGCATAATTTGAGAATAACAGAAAACACCAATCACAAAAATTTTTTTATTATTTATAGTTTATATATATATATATATATATATATATATATATATATATATATATATATATATATATAATATTCAAAGTACAGAATTTAATAATGGCAGTATAAAAACCAAATTTGTTTAACATGATCAATTAAAAAGTAAAAACCCTAAAAGAATAGCTTACTGGTTTTGAACCTCGCTCAACAGAGTTAAACCATGGTTAGGAAATTACAATTAAAAAAATTTTTTATGAAAAATGGAATATGGTGATAGGGGACAAAAACAACAACAATAAGAAAAACAGGGAAAAATCAAATAGAAACCACATAAAGTCCTAAAAGATTTTCTTTTTTGCTTACAAAGAAAAGGTCTCAAAGACTTAACGTAAATAGTTTCTAGGATTTTCAAATAGAAGGTCAAGTGCGACTTGTTTAGAATGGAAAACAAGTTGACATTGAACTTAGAGGCACAAGCACGGTTATTTATAAGATGCTCACAGATGGCCAAACCGAACATTAGATGGGGAATAATTTGCATATCTAATTTTAATTAGAACGTGTTCTTTGACCTAGAAATCTAATTTTTGCAACCTCCGGTCGATATAGTGCAACTATATTTAAATAAATAATAGAATTATGATGGCAGGAGGAAATAAATATATTTTTGAATTGAAAACAAAATGGGTCTAATGGAAAAACCAACACGTGGATTCGATGTAAAACAACAGTGTTGTATAGACAGCAAGTTTTGCTTAGCAAATCTGTCACTTCTCTCTAATAATGACCAGTGTGTATGCAATCATATAGAAATAAATATAAATCCGTCCCAATACACAATAGTTTATGCATAAAAACATGTGCCTTTTTCGAGCTACTAACCATCCATTTCAATTGGTAAGAAAGCAAATAGCAAGTTAGACAACTTCTGATGCCCAAAATAACTGTCAAGATTCTATCGCCAGGGCTGTACGGACAAATTTATCTTTAGTTGAGCTTTGACAACTAAATATTTTCGTTTACTAACCAATAGAAAAGTTACTAGCCAAATCCATGTGATTTTTGGAATATGACATCTTCGTTCTGTGTCAAGTACGCATATCGAAGATTTTTTGTATTTTTTTGTTTTTTTCAAGTGTAGTTCTAAATATACAACGAATTTTATATTAAGAATTGTAGGTGTACAGAATCAAATTTATTCAAATGGTTTTTAAACAACTTTCGTTAAACAAAAAAAGAATATATTGTTCTATTAAAGTTTCATTGATTGAATCATTTGTCTGTGATCGTTTTATTTAAACAAATGTTGAAAAGACATTTCTCACTCAGCAATGGGCTTTGGAAGATTGTCCGTGAAAGAAATAAAATCGCCAAAAGATAAGTGTTTTATTATTTTTAGTGGACACTTGAAAAAAAAAAATCACTTGCAAATGCGACAGTTTCACTCGCAATGTAAAGCCCTGATGGTGGATGTTTTTATTTATTTTATTTTATTTTTTAGGTCATAAACAATAATAATTGCCTCAACGAATGTGATCGAATTTATAATTATGTTTGTTTGTGTGCAGCTCAACATCGCTTAACTAATCGTCACCAAATTTGGTCTAAATATTGGTCATTGTCTTTTTTTTTAAACATTCTTCTCTACTTCCTCCTCTCTTCTAATCTTTTTGCGATTTCCTTTCCTTCTGATTTACTTTTTATGCCTTTCTACTCATTACTTCCCGTTTTTGCATTGCTGTCTTCCATTTAACTTCTTAAAAATTAATGGACAATCTTAAAACGCAAATAAATTGAAGATAAAAACTGCGCAAATCAAAGCAAACATTTCTGAACTAGAGGAAAGGAAAAATTATTATTATTACGTCCTTTCCAGCATAATCAACATTCCTCTCCCCCATACAATTTACAATGTCTTGATTTCTATCCACTACCCCACCCCACTTTTCAATGCTAAAGTGACAACCTAATAGGAAATGTCCCCCATTCCGCCTATCTCTTCCGCCGCCGCCAACTCCAGAGGCAAATTCGTAGCTTTCCTTGTTAATTAAGCATAATTAGGCATTCTTATGAGAAATAATGATAGTCGTACGTAATAACAGGTGTAACAACACCAACGATGACAAATTATCGTCTTGATAGGCAGAGACTCATTGCGAGATTTTTAAAGAAAAGCCGAAACCGATCCTTAAGCAGAAGGTGGGTGTTACCGAAGCATAATTTTCTTTTCTTTTTCTTTGTCAAGCCGTGATCTGAAATGGTGCAGGACTAATTTGGCTCCATTTAAAACAAACAGAATATTGTTTGTGCATCGATGGTAATTTAGTAGCTGAACTGATGCACAAGAAGGTTTTGCTGCGGAGGAAGGGGGATTTTATCTCTATCTCTCTCCCCCTCTCTCTCTTAAATAGAAAAGGACATGAAAGCATTAAAGATGTTCAAGTGGTGGTTGGGAAATTACCAAACGCAAAGAGATGTAAAGTATGGCTTTTATTTGAGCGTAATTATACGAGTTATACATGTCATTAGTTTGTGGCTGAAATATTGGTTTAGACTACGGAGAGGAAAAGGGCTAGTTTAGATGGACGCAAAGAAAGAAGAGAAAATTGATTACTTCTTATTGAGAACCCATCAGTTCGATCAGTGGCCATTACTGAACGCCACACCCTACATTAAGTTTGACCTTGTGTCACACTCAGATGCTGTGAAAGAGAAGGCAGAGAGATAAAAAGAGGAAGAAAAAGGAAAAAGGAATGAGAAAGTTAGCGAATTTTAAGAGGAAAATATTTAAGAATTGAAGAGAGAGAGAGAGAGAATGAATATGAAAGAATGATTATATGAATCCAGTTCAAGCTTAACAACTTCGCCCACTGACATTATCTCCTCTTTTCGGGGTTTGGGAAATATTTGCCAATCTCCTACCAGGGAATACTGATGGGTTAATTCATACATAGTTTTGTACCAGTTAGAACGTAACGTCAGGACAGCTGGTTTTACTAACGTTCTGGCCTTGTGTCACATCTTACTGCAGCGAAAAACAACTAAATGATAAACACGAAAAAGCCTAGTCACAGAGCACCAAAGAGCCTGGTCAAATAATAGAAAGCATCATTTCATTTTCTCTCCATGTAGAATTAATTGTCAGCTTAATGGAACACAGCCACATTTGTTTGGCAAGGAAGAACAACGGCCACACCACATGTTTAATTGATGAATGAATTCATTAATCTGTCAGAAGTATCAATTAAATAGCAAAGAGGCAACATAAAAAGTGAATGCAATGAAAGTGAGATTGCTCTTTTTCTTCTGCTTTAAACAATTTTTATTTACAAAAGTTGATTTCCTTCCTCTCCATCAGTGTTTAATCTTCATTTGTTAACAATTAGACTCAATGGTTGCAGCAATGATTCACTTGGGTCACATTTTAAGCATTTATTTATCAAATTCAGACTTTTGCAAGATTAGTGTGGCCATAATCTCTGTCTCTCTCTGTCTCTCTCTCTCTTATATATATATATGATTAGTGTTTTTGGAAAAAGAAATCCAACAGAGTGCTCAATTAAAAGGAAAATCCGAAATATAAGAGCGTATTTAATATTTTGTGTACAGAAAGTTGTTAGATGAGACAAGTCATTGGTACCGTCGGTTTCAAGCCCGATAGTTAGGACCGTTTAAGATATCCATATCAAACTCTCTTCAGCCAATACTCGCTTTGGCTGAAGAGAGTTTGATATGGATATCTTAAACGGTTCTAACTATCGGGCTTGAAAGATTTGCTTTTGACGGAGCGATTCCCTTAAGAGAGTTTTAGCACTTTCAGCTATCAAGGCATCCCATTTCACAAAGAATCTACACAGAAATTGATTATTCAACTTAAAATCCCTTCTATGTCACATGATCAAACTAACCAACTGGTCAACAGCTGACCTCAACGGTGATAATATACAATCATATGTAATAACACAATTCATCTGAAAACTCATGGTTGAACGTAAACATCAAAAGTTTATGACTGTAACTAATAAGTAATACGTTTATTTCTGATCTTGTAAAGTCTCTCTCTATATACGAGGTGCCTTAAATAAGTTTGCAGTCTTTTTTTGTACAGGCATTCAAAATTGTCACAGACTCTTGAAAATTCAGTATGTTATTGTTATATATCTTATGAGATGACTGAACTATTTTTATGATTTCACTTTCAAAGGAACAGCTACAGCAAGAATACACCCTACTAAAGCCCGATTGTCACAGCTTGTAAATTTCAAAAATGCAATCTGAACGTGAGGATACTTTAGAAGAACGATATGAAAAAAAAAAATGCTACAGAAACGTATGCAATGCTTCATACTGCTTTTGGACCATCTTGTATTAATCGAGCATCAGTTTTTGAGTGGCATAAGAGATTCAAAGAAAGCAAGGAGTCTGTGAGGTATGATGAGAGGTGTGACAAGAGTAAGGATGTCAGAACACCAGAGTTGATTGGCCAAATAAAGAATTTCATGGATAAGGACCATCGTGTGTCTATAGAGCCAATAAGAGCACAGTATGATGTTAGTGTGGAAACTGTACACACAATTATTTGTGAGGAACTGAAGATGCAGAAGATTTGCGCAAAGTTTGTCCCAAGGGTGCTCAGAGAAGATCAAAAAGACAGACAGACTATTTGATCAAGATGGGTTTCGAAACAGTTCCTCACCTATCCTATAGTTCAGACCTTGTTCCGTGTGACTTTTAGTTATTTCCTAAGCTCAAGGAAAATCTTAGAATTTGTCGTTATGAGACAATTGAGGAGATGAAAGAAGGTTGTGATGAGGGTTATTGACCCGTTCACACAAGAGGACTTCCATGGGGGCCTTCCATAAATTGTTTGAATGGTACAAGTGCATTGCAGCCAGAGGACATTACTTCGAAAGGGACTAGAATTTTATGTGTATACTAACAATAAAACTGCCCAAACGTAAGTCTGCAAGAAAGAAAATCTGGTTCTTATAATCGCTAATCACTGATTTCAATCAAAAATATGAAAAAAAAAAAAGGTTTCTACTAGTTGTGAAATTGAAGGAAGAAGTTGCTTAAGCGATGACAAAAATAAATCTTGCAAAGAAAGACATTTTTAATCAATATCTCATTCAATTCTTAACCCAGATATTTGGGGGTGCGGGTGGGGGTGGGGTACGAGGAGTGAGGCTGCGGAAAAAAAAAATTAAAAAAGATATTAGCAGATTTAATAATAATTTTCCATCTGCCATTTTGTGGAGAGAATCTGGTAATTGTATATAATCTAACCATGCATTATGTCTTTGGCAAAATAATGGCAGCAACTTTTTTTAAAAAAAAGAAAATTATGCAATTAGGAAGGGGGAGTGCAAAAAGGAAAGAAGGACGAGAGAAGAAGAAATGGGAAGGAAAAATAAGAATAAAGTAGGGGAACAAGAAAGAGAGAAGATAGAAGCATAAAATGATGGAAGGGAAAAAGGAAGAAGAAGTCGAAAAAAGAAAGACGGAGTCTGAATCAAATGTAAGAAGGAGTCAGGAAAAAAAAAAAGGAAGAAGGAGTTGGAAAAAAAAAGAAAGGAGTCGGGGGAAAAGAAGGAAGGAGTCGGGAAACAAAAGGAAGGAGTCAGAAAAAAAGGAAGAAGGAATTGGAAAAAAAGGAAGAAGGAGTTGGAAAAAAAAGGAAGAAGGAGTTGGAAAAAAAGGAAGAAGTTGGAACACAAGGAAGAAGGAATCAAAAAAAAAGAAGGAATCAGAAAAAAGGAAGGAGTCAGAAAAAAAGGAAGAAGGATTCGAAAAAAAAAAAAAAGGAAAAAGAAGTTAAAAAAAAAAGGAGTTGGAAGAAGAAGGTGAAATAAGAAAAACAGGAGAAAGTGGGGAAAAACAAAAGATGAAAACGATAAATGAATAAAAATAAAAAGAAAAGAACAAAGACGAAAGAAGAAGAATGACATGACGAAAGGAAAATGAAGAGAAGTGTCTTGTTTCAGTTGGAGAGTCCTTCATCAGGAGAAGTTTTCAACAAAGAATGACATTTGATTCAGAAATTATCTGATCCACTTCATCCTGATTGAGCTTATTTTATTTTTACTTAAAAAGAAATAAAAAGAATCTTGTGTACGCGCGTTTCTAATGCAATTTGTGATTCTCAAAAACATGAATCATTAAGGGGGAGAGTATACTGCAGTAAAATGGCAGTAATAAGTCTGTTGAAAAGCCTGCAAATGAAGAGACCTTTTTTCTACGTTTTTCTCCATCTCATTATCACCTCCTTTCAATCCCCATCGTTTCCATCTTTCGCCAGGGATCATTATATGTATCTACCTTCATTCTGGATATATATACATATATATACTAGGAAAAGTACCTATCGTTGACTGGGTTCAAAAACAGCCTACAGAAAATGGACTCTGATTTATAAAAGTATGATAGGTTACGAAAAGGAAGGGTTGTAAAGAGATAGCTTCGAATTTGGGGTATCAAAACCAAAGCAAACTATGATGAAAGTAAAAATAAAATAGATAAAGCCCATAATTTATTATACCATACCTGTTCACACTGAAACACTTATCACAATATTCTGTGGATCTATATTAAAAAACCTTGTTAAACTTTGTGACATATTTCCATTATATGGATGTCAGGTGCGAACGAACACCCATAATTTTATTATACCATATTTCTTCAAACTGAAACATAATTATCAAAGTATACTTACGCAGATAGATATAAAAAGTCTTTATTAAAGTTTGTGCCTATTTCCATTCTATGGAGGCCAGGCGCGAACGCAGAACCCACAATTTTATTATACCGTCCCCATTTAAGTTAAAACATACTTAAAAAAGTATTATTATGTACATCTATATCAAAAACATTTGTAAACGTTTTTTTTATTTTTTATTTTATTTCCATACTTTGTGGACCAGGCGCGTATGCAGACCCCACAATTTTAATGAATCATCATTATACCGGATCAAACATACCCATTCCTGTGTCTCGATACATCTTCTATCATTATATGTGATCAGTTTTCTATAATAGTCAACCATATAGGAGCCCATTCGTGACCAGACACACACACAGATGTTCAGCTTTATATTATAGATATAACAGGTCTAATGCACCGAAGAATGGTAAGAGATTTGATGAGAGACGTGGAATTTTGTGTGTAGGAAAAGAAAAAGAAAGAGAAGGAGAAGAGAAAGAAGAAGTGGGGAGGAAGAAGAAGAAGTAGGAGGAGGGGAATAGCAAGAAGAAGAAGAAGGAAAGAAGAGAAAACAGCGAAAGGGAAAGAAGATAAAGGGCTTGAAAAAGAATAAGAATAAAATAAAACGTTTAATGCATAAGAAAAGAAGGAAGCAATCATAAAAATAGAAAACAGATGCAGAAAAAAAAAAAAGAGATGTAAAGTGCAGACAATTCTTGATACAGGATGGAATGATAAAAATGTCGCCATAGAAAAGACAACATGATTCCATTTCCATTTGATAAAAACCGGTTTTCTTTTTTGTTGCACACCATCTATTAGTTGGCTAGTTGTGTACAAATCCCAAAAACGATAGGAGCGTTCTATCATGTCTGAAAGTGACACAATGTTCAATGAACGAGAGCAGTGATGTGCCGCTGTACAACTCATGCTCTCTAACAATCCAAGTTATGACAACAGGACCATTGCCAGCACACTCAAAATACAAATCTGGACAGTTCAACACTTGAGGGCACAGCTCAACAAAGTTTCCGGCCATGATTATGGTCTTTGGTGTGGTTTCAAGTGAGGACCACAACATACGACCTCACATCTTTGAAATCGGCTTGTAAGTCAACACCAAAGTGTACCTAGATGTGCTGAAGACGGTGGTGATCCCTTGGTGCAATCAGGTGGCCACTAATAGACCTTGGGTATGGCAGCAGGACTCAGCACCGGCCCACGTTCAAAGAGACCTAAGCTTGGCTTCAAGAGTTCTATGACTTTGTACTCTTTTCTCACTGCCCACCTTCTCCCCCGATTTGAACCCGCTGGACTACTTCGTTTGGTCATGTCGAGACATCACCAACATGACTTCCCAGAACATCAAAGCCAGCCTGATCACTGCCAACTGCCGAGTATTCGCCAAGCTCCCGCCAGCACTTCTGGAAAAGGCATGCTCCCAGTTCCGGACCCGTATTGAGGTGGTGATACAGGTTGAAGGGGACTACATTGAATAGATGTCAGATCTACTATATAATCAAGTTACTTAAATTGATTTTTTCAATAAAAATTTTAAAATAAAGCTGCAGTGTTGTTTTCATTAGGGCGACACTTTATTGTTCTACCCTGTAGATGTTGTTAGGAAACACTCCACTTTTTATTCAATCTGTCATTGCTGGCTAGTGTCTGTTTAGCACAGATCATAAAGAATAGTAAAGAACGATCTTCCATGATCCAACCCAATCTAAGAGTGTGTCGCAGTGAATTATGCCATCTTGTTGTCTGTTGAGCGCTTAATGTTTATCGGTAGCTACTCAGTCATTGTCCGCAACAATCAAATATCCATCCTTCCGGCAAGGCAAATGACCGAATTCAGCAAGATCTAGTCATTGCCTGCAGCTGCTCATTGCTGATCCAATTGGCTGATTAGACATCGACAATGTGGTGTTCGATCATATCTTAAGTGATAGCAGTTTCTGTCAGTTGGCCAGGATAGTCAACCAGTTTTCGATCCTGTAGAGTCGATAGCACACTGTTGTTGAAAAGGTTGCCTGGAGCGAAAAAACTTTTCCATGGCGTGAAGATTGATACCAGTCTTGCTGAGAGAATAACAAGAGACAAACAAGCATTCTATTACTGGGATTGTTCAGATCACCGTGAGGTGATGGTGGTCAAATGATTAATGACATGGACTGATGACCTGGGTATTCCAAGTTCGAATCTAGTTTGTCCCACAAAATCACTTTCACTTAGGATGTTGGCAACCTTCACGTGGTCTCTCTTCGATGTCTTTGTAAAAAGAATCCTGACTAGAAAAATACTAGGGAAACCAATGCGAAGAGCAGAATCTTCAGATTCAAACAATATGATGACAAAAGAATTAATCCCATGAGCCTTGCATAAAAAGAAAACAGATCTATAATAAAGCATTTGTTTTTCATGCATGGATTCTAAAAAGACCAAAAAGTGATATTTTATGATTATTTTCTTGTTCATTTCATGTGTAAAGAAATTCATTTTAAACACAGATGGAATTTGAATCAAGCATTTTTTTTTATTTTAAAGGCTTTTTTTTTTTTTCAGCATCAGCAGTGGCACTAGAAAAAGATTTTTAAAGAAGAGCCATTGGAAAAATAAAATACTACCAGCGTTAGGTGAATATGGAGTGGGAGGAGGAGTAGTAGCAGTATGAAGATGTAGTGGAAGAAGAAAATTTTAATGAAACGTATACAAATATGCCGGCGAGTCTAAACACCAATTTTAAAGTGGAATCGATAAAACGGAAGCTGGGGGAGAGAAACAAAGTTAGAAAATAAAGCTAAAAACCACGTTGAAAAAAAGATCTTCACAAATTACACAAAGACACAGAAATTGGTAAGAAAAACACGTGGGTGCTCGTGTGTGTGTGTGTGTGTGTGTGTGTGTGTGTGTGTGTGTGTGTGTGTGTGTGTAATTACAAGTGGAATTTTGTCTGCTTACAAGTCTATTTCTTAAATAGATAAAGATAAGTAGACATTTATATAAATACCGTTAATAGAAAATGACTTGAACATGTCTGCATTAAGATAAAGTAGCAAAAAATTTTAGACAGCTCTCAAATAAGATGAGCCACCTATCTTTACTTGAATAGTGATTGCTGCAAAGTGCTAAAGTTAGTGTATCAGTGTGATTATATATATATATATATACACACACACACACACACACACACACACACACACACACACACAGAGGAAATGAATATGAAACAAAATTTCAGACAAAATAAAAAAAATAGTTTATGGAATAGTGGATAGGCGAGATGACATTACAGTAGAAGTAAGGACACAAATATCAAAGCTGGACCAAAATATTTTGGTCATTTGGTTCATTTTTACTACAATATTGCCTTGTTTATCCATATTTCCATCAGTAATTTTTGTTTTGCTTGAAATTTTATTTCATATTTGCTATATATATATATATATATATATATATATATATATATATATATATATATCACAAGTTACACAAATATACATTGCTGTCAATATACGGATATACATACAAGAAAAGTCATATAGGAGATAGCTTTATGAATACAGTTAATAAAAAATGGATCAAAGTGTAATATCTGTTCTGATACTACACTTAAATTAATTTCTCCTTGGTCAATGAAGGGGAAACCCTCCACACTGAGAGAATTATTATTTTTGGCTACTATCAGAGTGCCCCTTTGCCCTTCTTTTAGGGAGCTGGTTTTCCCCCACATTAAAAACGACCTTGTGTCGCATTTTGCTTTCGTTTGGGGGGGGGGGCAAATAAATGCCAATAAAACAGATGTTCAACATTAAGATGGAATGACCAAAACTTCAAGATAACAATAAATGAGACTGATTTTACACACACACACACACACACACACACACACACACACACACATTAATTTTCACAGATGAGTGTAAGGTCATCACTATTGAATTACCGGAAGTAATAATCTCTTCACAGTTGACTGCGCACCTTTCGTCGCCAACCGATTTGATGAATTTCTTAAGCTTGGCTGGACTTTATATCTTCTTCAATTTCTATATAGATTTTTCTCAAGTTTTTCTGGGGGTGGGGTGGGGTGGGTGTATTTCTTTTAAAGATTGGTTTTGTTGATTTGCTTTACAGCATATTAATCCTTCACGACTGAGACAATTTTTATTTTTGTACCTTTTCTCCACGTTAAAAAACGACCCTGGTGTCTAACTCTGTCCCGTGGGGAGGCATAGTAAATAGGTACAGCATATTAACCCTTTTCAGGTTCTTTAATGCCAAATCCAACCATTTTAGTAAAGAATTTTATGCTTCAGTTTCTTAATCTTAAAAATG